>NC_091982.1:141223462-141299795 GCF_044704955.1 Pristiophorus japonicus | reverse complement strand
CACGCACCGGCGTGGAGATAGGTCGCGACATGCTGCAGACCATGGCTGGGATAGCTGGCAGCATCGCCTCCTTGACCCAGCAGTGTGATCAGAGGATGGACCGGCTCATTACAGTCTTGGAGCGCACAATGGAGAGTGTCGAGGCCATGAGGCAAGAAATGGCTTCTGGACGCATAGTGCGAGCCCCCGACCCCACATCCTCAAGGCAGACAGATCCGGAGGAGATCTTGGCATCTTCGGTCCCGTGCCCTACCTTTTCACCAAGACACACACGTCTGCAGACATCCCACTGCCCTCCTGCACAACCTCCTCGACCAGAGGCAGTGAGGGGCAGGGGAGTGCCACGCCATGGTGTAGGTGGGCGGGGGAGCGGGGGAGGTGGGGAGAAGGACATCGGACATCTCTGCAAGGGTGGTGGGAGGAGAGGTGGTGATGCCGGGTAGATGTAATAATCTTGTGTAACCTTTGTTATTGTGCACTTGTTTAATACACTCACATTGCTGACCCTCGGTTGGTGCGTGTCATTTTACTGTCATGTGTGGTGTGTTGAGAAACACACATTTGTCCCTCAGGTCATCTGCTTCATCAGGAATATCTTCCCATCCACATCTGACTGCAGTGTATAATGGGTCCTGTCATCAGGCCGTCGCAAGACAAGGAAGGGTCACCAATGCAGGAAGCCTGCCGTTCAATTACTCTCAGTTTACCTACTTGCAGGGCAGACCTTAAGGCTTGCACTTGAACCCTGTTTCTTTGAGGCCAAACATGGAGGAGTGCCACCCCCAAGATGTCATGGTCATCAGTTACATTGCAGTACATTGTGTGACACAATTAACGAATCAGCTTGGATGTACTAAATGTGACATGCTGAACACTTTTCAGTTACTCAGAATAATTTTCCCTTCGCCATTGGGCTTCTCAATGAAGGACTTTCAGCAAGGTCCAACAAAAAAGCCTCCTTCAGCTTAGATACATTTCAGTCACTTTTATAACATCCAATTTAAACATCGCCATTAGCAATAAAGTAATATAACATACACCTAACTTTTTTCCAGCAGTCCCACTCATAAGGTGCAGCATCCGCCCGGCTGCCGTCATGTGATGGTCTCCAGCACTCCCTCCCATTCAGTCTCCATGCTGCCCGACTGGCTCCCACCTCTCCCTCCTTCCCTCCCGATCTCACTGCCGTCCACCTCTCCCTCCTTCCCGATCTCACTGCCGTCCACCTCTCCCTCCCTCCCGATCTCACTGCCGTCCACCTCTCCCTCCCTCCCACCCACCCACCCATCCATTCTCCCTGCTTTCTCACTATGTTCTCCAGCACTCTCTACCATCCATTCACTCTCCATGCTGCCCGACTGTTGCCCACCTCTCCCTCCCTCCCACCCGATCTCACTGCTGGCCGAATGCTGTCCAGGTCAGACTTGCTCTTCCTGAGTTGTCCTTCTGGCGGGCGGCAGGTCGACCGGAGGCCAGCATAACTGATGAAAATGGCACTTTTCCAACATCCGGCATGGATGGGCGGCACGATCTGACATCGGCGGAACCCTTCCCCACCAATCTTCTGCTGGATGGAGCCTCGACTGCAGAAAACCGACATTTGCGGTGGGACCTTGGCGGGTGTGGGCGGAATATGGACCAATTTCGGTCCCTATACCTCTATTAAACCCAGCTGTTTACATTGTACATTAATGATTTAGACGAGGGGATTAAATGTAGTATCTCCAAATTTGCGGATGACACTAAGTTGGGTGGCAGTGTGAGCTGCGAGGAGGATGCTATGAGGCTACAGAGTGACTTGGATAGGTTAGGTGAGTGGGCAAATGCGTGGCAGATGAAGTATAATGTGGATAAATGTGAGGTTATCCACTTTGGTGGTAAAAAGAGAGAGACAGACTATTATCTGAATGGTGACAGATTAGGAAAAGGGAAGGTGCAACGAGACCTGGGTGTCATGGTACATCAGTCATTGAAGGTTGGCATGCAGGTACAGCAGGCGGTTAAGAAAGCAAATGGCATGTTGGCCTTCATAGCGAGGGGATTTGAGTACAGGGGCAGGGAGGTGTTGCTACAGTTGTACAGGGCCTTGGTGAGGCCACACCTGGAGTATTGTGTACAGTTTTGGTCTCCTAACTTGAGGAAGGACATTCTTGCTATTGAGGGAGTGCAGCGAAGGTTCACCAGACTGATTCCCGGGATGGCGGGACTGACATATCAAGAAAGACTGGATCAACTGGGCTTGTATTCACTGGAGTTCAGAAGAGTGAGAGGGGACCTCATAGAAACGTTTAAAATTCTGACGGGTTTGGACAGGTTGGATGCAGGAAGAATGTTCCCAATGTTGGGGAAGTCCAGAACCAGGGGTCACAGTCTAAGGATAAGGGGTAAGCCATTTAGGACCGAGATAAGGAGAAACTTCTTCACCCAGAGAGTGGTGAACCTGTGGAATTCTCTACCACAGAAAGTAGTTGAGGCCAATTCACTAAATATATTCAAAAGGGAGTTAGATGAAGTCCTTACTACTTGGGGGATCAAGGGGTATGGCGTGAAAGCAGGAAGTGGGTACTGAAGTTTCATGTTCAGCCATGAACTCATTGAATGGCGGTGCAGGCTAGAAGGGCTGAATGGCCTGCTCCTGCACCTATTTTCTATGTTTCTATGTTTCTATTTATGAAGCCCAGGATCTCGTAAGCCTTTTTAACTGCTTTCTCAACCTGCCCTGCCACCTTCAACGATTTGTGCACACATACCCCCAGGTCTCTCTGTTCATGCACCCCCTTTAGGATTGTACTTTTTAGTTTATATTTCCTCTTCTCATTCTTTCAACCAAAATGTATCACTTCACACTTATGTGTGTTAAATTTCATCTGCCACATATCCGTCCATCTCACCAGCCTGTTTGTGTCTTCCTGAAATCTACCATTCTCCTCCATTCACTACACTTCCAAGGTTTGTGTCATCTGCAAATTTTGAAACTGTGCCCTTACATCCAAGTCCAAGTCATTAATATATATCAAGAAAAGCAGTGGTCCCAGTACCGACCCCTGGGGAACACCACTGTATACCTTCCTCCAGTCCAAGAAACAAGCATTCACCACTACTCTCTGTTTCCTGTCACTGAGCCAATTCTGTATCCATGCTGCCACCGTCCCTTTTATTCCATGGGCTTCAAATTTGCTGGCAAGCCTATTATGTGGCACTTTGTCAAACGCCTTTTGGAAATCCATGTACACCACGTCAACCGCATTGCCCTCATCAACCCTCTCTGTTAGCTCATCAAAAAACCCGATTAAGTTAGTAAAACATGATTTGCCTTTAACAATCCATGCTGACTTTCCTTAATTAATCAACACTTGGCCAAGTGACAGTTAATCACTGTTTCTAAGTTTCCCCATTCCCGAGGTTAAACTGACTGGTCTTTAGTTGCTGGGTTTATCTTAACACCCTTTTTTGAACAAGAGTGTAACATTTGAAATTCTCCAGGCCTCTGGCACCACCCCTGTATCTATGGAGAATTAGAATATTATGGCCAGTACCTCCGCGATTTCCGCCCTCAATTTCCTCAGCATCCTGGGATGCATCCCATCTGCTCCTGGTGATTTATCTACTTTAAGTACAGCCAGTCTTTCTAATACCTCTTTTCTTTTAGCAATTTCTATCCTATCAAGTCTCTCCATTACCTCCTCCTTAACTATGAAGACAGATGCAAAGTATTCATTTAGTGCCTCAGCCATACCCTCTGCCTCCATGTTTAGGTCTCCTTTTCAGTCCCGAATCGAGCCCAGCCCTCCTCTTACTACCCATTTACTATTTATAGGCCTATCGATTATGTTGGCTACCATTTTATTCTCATACCCTCTCTTTGCCCTTCTTATTTTCTTTTTTATTTGTCCTCTGACCTTTCCATATTTAGCCTGATCCTCAGATATATTAGCAACCTGACATCTGTCATACGCGCTCTTTTTCTGCTTCATCTTATTCTGTATCTCTTTCTTCATCCAGGGAGCCCTGATTTTAGCTTCCCTGCCTTTCCCCCTAGTGGCAGCCCATTGTGTCACTACAGTTTTGCCTGACAATCTTTGATTCCAGTTTACCCAGGCCAGATCCGTTCTCATCACACTGACATTGGCCTTACCCCAGTTAAACATTTTTACTCTAGATTGCTCCGTGTCCTTTTTCATAGCTAATCTAAACCTTATGATATTATGATCACTGTTCCCTAAATGTTCCCCTACTGACACTTGCTCCCCTTGACCCACCTTATTCCCCAGAACCAGACCCATCAATGTCTCCTCCTCATCAGGCCAGAAACATACTGATCTAGAAAGTTCTCCTGAACACACTTCAGAAATTCTTCCCCCTCTCTACCCTTTACACTATTACCATCCCAGTCTATATTAGGAGAGTTGAAGTCCCCCATTATCACTACTCTATAGTCCTTGCATCTCTCTAATTTCTCTGCAAATTTGCTCC
The DNA here is from genome assembly GCF_044704955.1 of Pristiophorus japonicus. NCBI lineage: Eukaryota > Metazoa > Chordata > Chondrichthyes > Pristiophoridae > Pristiophorus > Pristiophorus japonicus. The sequence continues at coordinate 141,295,322 of NC_091982.1, read as the reverse complement.
GCTATATCTTTCCCACTATTTGGTGGTCTATAGAATACACCCAGTAGTGTAATGGCACCTTTATTATTTCTTAACTCCAACCATATACATTCTGTCCTTGACCCCTCCAGGACAACGTCCCTCTCCAGCACTGTAACATTCTCCTTAATCAATATTGCCACACACCTCCTACCTTCCCTTCTCTATCATTCCTGAACACCTTATAACCAGGAATATTTAATACCAAATCCTGCCCCTTTCCTGAGCCAAATCTCCATTATTGCCACAACATCATATTCCCATGTGGCTATTTGTGACTGCAGCTCACTTACCTTGTTTACTGTGCTTCGTGCGTTCACATACAGACACCGTAAACCCATCTTAGACCATCCTATATTCTCTTAGGATACCTAATACCTTACTATTTCTTACTCTAGTGCTCTCTGCCTCTCCTAATCCTTTGAGCACTTTATTTCCCCTTTCTAATGTTACACCCTCGTGCCCATCCCCCTGCCAAATTAGTTTAAACCCTCCCCAACAGCACTAGCAAACCTCCCCGTGATGATACTGGTTCCAGCCCTATTGAGGTGCAACCCGTCTGGCCTGTACAGGTCACACCTCCCCCAGAATCGGTCCCACGCCTGGCACCAGGAGTAATCCGGAGATTTTTACATTTGAGGTCCTGCTCTTAGTCTCTTTCCTAGCTCCCTAAAATCTGCCTGCAGGACCTCATCCCTCTTTCTACCTATGTCATTGGTACTGATATGGACCACGATCTCTGACTGTTTACCCTCCCCTCTCAGAATGTCCTGCAGCCGTTCAGTGACATCCTTGACCCTGGCACCAGGAAGGCACCATACCATCCTGGAGTCACATTTGTGGCCACAGAAACGCCTGTCTGCTCCCCTGACTATCGAATCCCCTACCACTATAGCTCTTCCACTCTTCTTCCTCCCCCCGCTGTGCAGCTGACCCATCCGTGATGCCGTGGACTTAGCTCTGGCTGCACTTCCCAGAGGCACCATCATCCTCACCAGTACTCATAACAGAATACCGGTTGGAGAGCGAGATGCACTCAGGGGACTCCTGCACTACCCGCCTGGTCCTCCTCTTCTGTCTGGCGGTCACCCATTCCCTCTCTGCCTGCACACTCTTATACTGCGAGGTTACCACCTCCTGAAAGGTTCTATCCACGAAGCTCTCAGCCTCTCGGATGCACCGCAGTGATGCCAGCTGCCTCTCCAGCTCGTAAACCCGGAGCTCGAGCTCCTCCTGCCGACGACACTTAACGGTTTTTACTCTGACGTCACTCTTTCAAATTCGGCCTGTGTTAAGTTGCTCCCAGCTCTGGTCCCGCATTGGTCTCAGGCCTCCTCTGCCGCGCTCTTTATCTTGCTCTCGCTCCCAGCTCTGGTCCTGCTATGGTACGCTGCCTCTCAAGAAAGGCCTACTACAGCTGGTATTCCCAGGCGGTCTCCTATCGAAATACTAACCAGGCCTGACTCTGCTTTGCTTTCAACATTAGACAAGATCGGGCTTGCCCATAGTAGTTTGGCCAGTTTGGAAGGTGATCGAGGGCCAGAGGGAGATGTCGGAAGGCCGAAGGGGGAGAGGGAAAAGGTCAGGGGGAGATTGGATGGGTTGGGTATCCGATTGCGTGGGCATTGTTGAGGCAGGAAAGCAGGAGCCAGTGGGTATGTGGACAGGCCCTTACCTCCTCGATCCAGCAGACCACACCTCCCTTTAGGAGTTCCTCGAGCTCTGGGAGACCTGGCCGCCTGGAGCTAAGGTCAAAATGGCAGATCGCCATGAAGCACGGACCCTCATTATAATATTTAAAATGGAAGTGGGCTGGGGTTGGGATTCAGATTTTTAACACATTAACCTCCCACCCAACCACAACCAACCCGTTTTTTTTGGTTAGAATGCCACCCCTCCCCTCCCACCCTCCACCATGCCAGTGAGGAAACGTCAATCTGATTGGTTGAAGGGCCTCACTGTTGCTTTACCTGCTCACACACGCCAGAGACACGCTGTAGAGGATGTGCGCTGCATCAGAGCAAGTTTCTGCTCCAAAGCCCAAAACACCTTGTGGGCAGCTGTCAGTGAGGTGAACAGCGAGCGCTGTTCCTTCGCCACCGACCGCAAAATCTGGGCATTGTTGCATCTAAAACATGGGGGGAGTTAAATTGGATAACCCCCAAAGACAATGCCCGGATCTTGATGTGTAATTAACCCACATCCATGGATTACACTTCAGGCAGAACGCTAACTTTGTGCTGCTCGCTCATTTCCATGATTGCTGTGTACATCCAGGGCTTCCCCGCACTGTTTGTTGACTCCATGCATCAGCGTCGGGCCCCAATATTGCTAGTGGCTGGAGATACTTAAAGCTGGCCTCCACCTCTTAAAGGGGCGGTGCATTGTGGCCGGTGGTGGTACTGAGATCATTCTGAATATTGTGCTGTGGAAAAATCAACAATGGCTGACCATGGGAGAGCGTGGGCACCCAGGATTTCAGACGCTGCATTGGAGGTCTTGGTGTAAGAGGTGGAAAGAAGGAGAGATGTCCTGTATCCTCGGGGGGGTGGGGGCGGTGGGCAGAGGTGGGCAGAAGCTCTCCAGACACATGCTCAGGAGACAGTGGCTCAAGATAGCGGTGGAGGTCAATGCCAGGAATGCAAGAACCTGGATGCAGCGCAGGAAGAAGTTTAATGATCTCACACGAATGGTCAAGGTCAGTGAATGGATCTTCAAATGCCATATCCTACCAAATGCACCACTAGCCTCAGCCATTGCTCAATTCATTACACGCCTATCACTCACCTACCATCAATCTCCATCAATCAGGACTCAATCCTAACATTCCCATGCTTTACCTCACCCTCAAACACTTAGCACAGCTGCAAGCCTGATGCTCACACCTCACAACTTGCACATACTAGCAGCTATCCAACCACGACAGCCACATCACCCAAATATGAGTGGAAATATCCTCTCTGCATCCACCTTGTCGAGCCCCCTCATTATCTTATATGTTTCGATAAAATCACCGCTCATTCTTCTGAACTCCGATGAGCATAGGCCCAACCTATTCAACCTATCTTCATAAGTCAACCCCCTCATCTCCAGAATCAACCTAGTAACCTTCTCTGAACAGCCTCCAATGCAAGTATATCCTTCCTTAAATTCGGAGACCAAAACTGTATGCAGTACTCCAGGTGTGGCCTCACCAATATCCTGTACAGTTGTAGCAGGTCTTCTCTGCTGTTATACTCCATCCCCCTTGCAATAAAGGCCAACCAGAAAATGATCCATTTATCCCGACTCTCTGTTTTCTGTTAGTTAGCCAATCCTCTATCCATGCTAATATATTACCCTCAGCCCCGTGAACTTTTATCTTGTGCAGTAACCTTTTATGTGGCACCTTATCGAATGCCTTCTGGAAATCCAAATACACCACATCCACTGGTCCCCCCTTATCCACCCTGCTCGTTACATCCTCAAAGAACACCAACAAATTTGTCAAACATGATTTCCCATTCATAAAACCATGCTGACTCTGCTTGATTGAATTATGCTTTTCCAAATGTCCTGCTACTACTTTCTTAATAATGGACTCCAGCATTTTTCCCAACCTCAGATGTTAGGCTAACTGGTCTATAGTTTCCTGCTTTTTGTCTGCCTCCTTTTTTAAATAGAAGGGTGACATTTGCAGATTTCCAATCCGCTGGGACGGCCCCAGAATCCAAGGAATTTTGGTAGCTTACAACCAATGCATTAACTATCTCTGCAACCACTTCTTTTATGGCCCTAGAATGCAAGCCATCAGGTCCAGGGGATTTGTCCGCCTTTAGTCCCATTATTTTACCGAGTACTACTTCTTTAGTGATAGTGATTGTATTAAGTTCCTCCCTCCCTAAAGCCCCTTGATTATCCACTATTGGGATGTTTTTAGTGTCTTCTACCTGAAGACCAATATAAAATATTTGTTCAACGTCTCTGCCATTTCCCCATTATTAATTCCCCAGTCTCATACTCTAGGGGACCAACATTTACTTTAGCCACTTTTTATGTACCTGTAAAAACTCTTATTATCTGTTTTTATATGTCATTCTAGTTTGCTTTCATAATCTATTTTCCCTCATTATTATATTTTTAGTCATTCTTTGCTGGCTTTTAAAAGTTTCCCAATCCTCTGGCCTCCCACTAGTCTTGGCCACATCGTATGCCCTTGTTTTCAATTTGATACCCTCCCTTATTTCCTTAGTTAGCCACGGATGGTTATCCCTTCTCTTACAGTCTTTCCTTCTCATTGGGATATATTTTTGTTGTGAATTACGAAATGTCTCCTTAAATGTCTGCCACTGCTCATCAACTGTCCCACACTTTAATCTATTTTCCCAGGTAACTTTAGCCAACTCTGCCTTCATACCTTTGTAGTCTCTTTTATTTAAGCTTGGGATACTGGTTTGAGATCCAACTTTCTCACCCTCCAACTGAATTTGAAATTCAACCATGCTATGTCACTCATTCCTAGAGGATCCTTTACTAGGAGATTGTTTATTAATCCTGTCTCATTACACAGGACCAGAGCTAAGATAGCCTGCTCCCTGGTTGGTTCCGCAACGTACTGTTCAAGGAAACCATCCTGCATACACTCTGTGAACTCTTCCTCAAGGCTATCCTGGTCAATTTGCTTTGTCCAATCAATATGAAGGTTAAAATCATCCATGATTATTGCCGTTCCTTTTTCACAAGCCTCTATTATTTCTTGATTTATACTCCGTCCAACAGTGTAGCTACTGTTAGGGGGCCTATGGACTACACCTACCAGAGACTTTTTCCCCTCATTATTCCTTATCTTTACCCAAACTGATTCAACATTTGATCTTCCGAGCCAATATCGTTTCTCACTAACGCACTGATGTCATCCTTTATTAACAGAGCTACCCACCTCCTTTTCCTTTCTGTCTGGCCTTCCCAATTGTCAAATACCCCTTCATACTTAGTTCCCAGCCTTAGTCACCTTGCAACCACGTCTCTGTAATGGCCATCAGATCATACCCATTTGTATCTATTTGTGCTGTCAACTCATCTATTTTGGAGTAGCTTACAAAGGGGTGAAGCCATGGAAGGATTTGAAAATAAGGATGATAATTTTGAAATCGAGGCATTGCTGAACCGGGAGCCAATGTAGGTCACCAAGCACAGGGGTGATGGTTGAGCGGGACTTGGTGCGAGTTAGGACACCGGCAGCCGAGTTTCGGTAGGGTAGAATGTGGGGGTCCAATCAGGAGTGCGTTGGAATCGTCAAGTCTAGAGGTAACAAAGCCATGGATGAGAGCTTCAGCAGTGGATGAGCTGAGGCAAGGTCGGAGGTGGGCGATAGTATGGAAATAGGCATCTTAGTTATGCTGCGGATGTGGTCAAAAGCTTATTTCAGGGTCAAATATGACACCAATGTTGCGAACAGTCCGGTTCAGCCTCAGACAGGAGTTGGGGAGAGGGATGGAGTCAGTGGCTTGGGAACAGAGTTTGTGGTGGGGACCGAAAACAATGGCTTCGGTCTTCCCAATATTCAATTGGAGAAAATTTCTGCTCATCCAGAATTGGATGTTGGACAAGCATTCTGACAATTTATAGACTGTGGAAGGGTCGAGAGAAGTGGTGGAGAGGTCGAGCTGGGTGTCGTCAGCGTACACGTGGAAATTGATGCTATATTTTCAGATGACATCACCAAGGGGCAGAATATCGATGAGAAATAGGAGGGGGCCAAGGATAGATCCTTGTGGGACACCAGAGGTAACGATGCGGGAGTGGGAAGAGAAGCCATTGCTGGAGATTTTCTGGCTACGATGAGATAGATAAGAATGGAACCAGGCGAGTGCAGTCCCACCCAGCTGGACGACGGTGGAGAGGCGTTGGAGGAGGATGGAGTGGTCAATTGTGTCAGAGGCTGCAGACAGGTCCAGAAGGATGAGGAGGGATAGTTTGTTTTTGTCACAGTCACAAAGGATGTCATTTACGACTTTGATGAGTGCCGTTTCGATATTGTCGCCAGGGCGGAAAGTGGATTGGAGGGATTCAAATATGGAATTGCGGGAAAGATGGGCACGGATTTGGGAGGCGACAACAATTTCAAGGATTTTGGAGAGGAAAGGGAGGTTGGAGATGGGGCGGTAGTTTGCAAGGACGGGGGATCGAGGGTTGGTTTTTTGAGGAGGGGGTGATGACGGCAGATTTGAGGGAGAGGGGGACAGTACCTGAGGAGAGAGAACCGTTAACAATGACGGCTAACATTGGAGTCAGAAAAGGAATTTGGGTGATCAGCAGTTTGGTGGGAATAGGGTTAAGGGAGCAGGAAGTGGGTCTCGTGGTTAGGATGAGCTCGGAGAGGGCATGAAGGGAGATTGGAGAGAAACTGGAGAAAGATGTGAGGTCAGGGCTAGGGCAGAGTAAGCAATGTATAATCGACAAATTGGCAATTTCTGACTATACCGGTTGAATAGCTTCTGTGCAATGAACTATTCCATATTTCTCATGGGAAAAGTAAAGATCATTTGAAAACAGGAGCCCTTGAGTAGAAGAGAGAGGGAAGGACATACATAACTCCGTGAAAGTGTGAGTGCAGGTCAGTAAATCCATGAAGAAGGCCAATTGCAATTAGGGTTTTATAAAAAAGGGAATTGATTGCAAGAGTAAAGACAGAATCATATTTGTTCAAGGCATTGGTGGAGCCACAGTTGGAATATGTATAGCTTTGGGTGCCCCATTATAGAAAGGACAGTAAAGCCAGAAAGAGCGTGCAGTGTAGATTCTCAAGGATGATGTCAGGGATGGGAAACTGTAGTCATGAGGAGAAACTTGAGATACTGGGATTATTTCTGTTGAATCAGAGGAGGCTAAGAGCAGATTTAATCCAGGTTTTTAAAATGTGCAGTCAGTGAAATGTGTCAGTGAGAGATTGAGGCACGAGATCAGGAGCGGTTTCTTTACCTACTGAAGCTTGGAATTATTTTTCGATCATGGGATGTGGGCTTTGCTGGCAAGGCCAGCATTTACTGCTCATGTCTAATTGCCCTTGCCCACAAGGAGTACTAGAGGCTGCAACACATCAAACAGCTTCCAGTGCATTTTCTCCTCAGCTAAAATGCCCAAGAAGAGAGTTTGAGGATCGCCATATCACGATGAACAAGTCTGGGTTCCGTTTTCAGCTGTCAGGTTGAGAATGAGCGACATGAACTGAAAAAGAGTGTGTTTAGGAACCTGGCTCCCACTTTTAGTTGGTCTAACAATAAACATTGCAACTTGACACCAACTCCACATCAAAAAACATTCAGCCACTAACGTTTGCATCTAATTGTCAGCTTCTTTGACTAATTTGATATAAATACCCTTAATATTATGACTAGCGTGAGATTTCCAAGAGGCTGCCTGTGGGTTAGCTGTCTGCACTTCAATTTAATCCAAGAACAATCTTTCATTGAAACTGGTAATTTGCAGCTCATTTTCTGTCAAGATATCAAATGTCGGAATACTTCCTGTCTTGACTTGTCATCATTTCTCCTCGCAAAGCAGAGAATTATTTTTCCAATTGACCTCAGCGTCTCTTCACAGCACAAACATACTGTGGGCTCAACGCTATTCTACAAGTAATCAGCATCAAAAGCTTCCACTGGTCACACCATGCAGGAAGATGAAAGCCAACTTGCTCTTTGAGTCAAGCTCTTGCTTGAAATATTCCCAAAAACCGCCCTGTTCTGAAACCAGCTCAACATGATGAACAGGACAAGCTGTCTGCACTTGAAGCTCAGTATGCCAAAACTTACCCGCCTGGTGTTAAAATTGCCTGGTCACTCACTGGCCCTGGGGCTGTTGGCAGACTGATGATACCTGATTTTAACCTGCTCCACTGAGCAGGCAACAAGGACACCCGTCCAAAACCAGTGGGGTCCTTTTTAACATGTGCCTGTTGAGTCCTGATGATGTCATTGGGAACCGACTGTAATTTTAACTCAGGCCTGAGTAAGAACCGGGTTTTCTCACCATGCGGAAGAGGATCGGGGCCCGAATGAAGCACATTTTTATTACTTCCCTTGTGGGACCAGGACTGCTGCACTAGTTCTGACAAGGAACGGTTAGGCCTCTGTGGCTCAGTGGGTAGCACTCTCTCGCCTCTGAGTCAGAAGGTCGTGGGTTCAAGTCTCACCCCAAAGACTTGAGCACAAAAATCTAGGCTGACACTCCAGTGCAGTGCTGAGGGAGCACTGCACTGTTGGAGGTGCTGTCTTTTGAGTGAGACATTAAACCGAGGCCCCGTCTGCTCTCTCAGGTGGACGTAAAAGATCCCATGGCACTATTTCGAAGAAGAGCATGGGAGTTATCCCCGGTGTCCTGGCCAATATTTATCCCTCAATCAACATCACAAAAACGGATTATCTGGTCATTATCACTTTGCTGTTTGCGGGAGCTTGCTGTGCGCAAATTGGCTGTTGCGTTTCCCACATTACAACAGTAACTATACTTCAAAAGTACTTCATTGGCTGTAAAGCACTTTGGGATGTCCGGTGGCCGAGAAAGATGCTATATAAATGCAAGTCTTCCTTTATTTCTTTCTCATGCCACAGACTCACCTCCTATCCTGATCACGAGACAAACTCTGGGGCCGATCCCACCACCTGTGGGCTGTCAGTGAGCAGCATCTGATGAGAGGTCATCGACCTGAAACATTAACTCTGCTTTTCTCCACAGAGGCTGCCTGACCGCTGAGTATTTCCAGCATTTTCTGTTTTTATTTCAGATTTCCAGCATCCGCAGTATTTTGCTTTCACATCCGGACCAAGCAGTTTCCCCCGGATGTAACTGAGGCTCGGGAGTTACAATGACCCAGAATATCTGTCGGGTGGACTCATTGATGTTCTGGACACTTCTTGTCCTGTCCCTTTTGAGTTGCCTGATGGTTTGCCCAAATCCCAGTGCAATAATCTCTCCTTGCATTTATTTAATTAAAAAGTTGCACAAGTCTTGTGTCTGAATCATTCTGAATCTTACTGACATTTTTACATAAATTCTTTGGCACTCTCGTACATATGGGTTTGCCATATTACACCGTAGAATTTTGAGTAAAAAAAAATGATTAGAATTTGCTCCTAGGGAATAACCAAAGACTTTGAAATATTTCCTACATCTTTCTTTTACAAGCTGAACTGAGTTCAAGAACATTTGCTCTCCTGGTGTGCTCATGATGCAGTTAGATGTGATGCAGAACTGTAACACCACTAGTTAGTGAGTTGTCGGATCATTGTAAGAGACTGTGTGGTGATAGTTGGAAACTTTTTCTGGGTGGTGGGGGTGTCAGTGTAGGATAAAGCAGCTGAGGTTGAATGGTGTCATTGGGTCATATTGACAGTGGTCTGGGAGAAGGGGAGCGAGCAATGTGTTGGTGGAGGACACAATGAAAACTGAAAATGTTTGCATTCTGAAAAAAACAAATGTATTACCTCTCCTCAACTGAGAGGGGCGGGTCTTTGCCCTGAATCACCACGCAACTAGGTATCCATGACACGCCACTCCTCCTCCCTCCCCCATCCCACAGTTACAGGCCCAATCAGCTGGACTCTCTGAACTGAGTTGTCAGCTCTCCTGCTGGGCGGAAATGGGGCAGTACTGCCTGAAAACGGTGGACCATCCTGTTCCCGCCAGTACTGCACCAGTGGGATGAACTTGGGGAAGGTGGGGAGAAATGGGGAAGAAATTACAGGGTGATGAGGGATCAGGGCTGGGTGGAGAAGAACTGGGGAGGATCGGCTTCCAGGGAAGCAGCCCAAGTAAGACTGATGATACATTGTTTGATAAGGACAGCAGTGTTAGAACATGCAATTTGCAGGGTATTATTCTGCTGCTGAGCTGGGGAAGTGTCCTTTGAGGGCCACAAACTTTAACTGTTAATTAAACAGAGCCGCGGGCCATTGAGAGTTAATTACTATTTGGCAAAAGTTTTCAGGCAGATGAGGGGCTGATCCCTGAGATGAGGGGGTTGACTTATGAGGAAAGGTTGAGGAGGTTGGGCCTCTACTCATTGGAATTCAGAAGAATGAGAGGTGATCTTATTGAAACGTATAAGATTATGAGGGGGCTTGACAAGATTTAGTTAATAACTAGGAAGATTATGGAAAGTACAGGAGGGAATTGAAAAGGAGAGGTTATGTGAAAAGATTAGCAGGCAACATTAAATTGAACCCGAAAACATTTTATAAACGTATAAAGTGTAAGCGGTCAGCTAGGGAAAAAGTTGGGCCTTTTCAAAGGGAAATCTTCCTGTGGAGGCAGAGGACATGGCAAAAATATTAAATGAGTACCTTGCATCTGTTTTCACAAAGGCAAGGTATTTGCTTCATGGGTTGTTTGCTTAAGAGTTCATAGCAACATATCGCTATTAAGAACTAGTTGGTTTATTAGCAAAAGGTTTAACAATCACACTACAACCCTCTAACTCCGAAGTCAGCTAAGACTGTGGCCCACTGAGCCTCTGCTGTGATCAGGTGATCAGGCGGGAAAATGAGAGATTCGGGGGGAGGGGTGCGGGGAGGTGGGTGGGTGGAGGGGGTGGGGGGTAGAGGGTTGTGGGGAGGGGGTGGGTGAATGGGGTGGGTAGAGGGGGTGGATGGAGGGGTTGGGTGAAGAGTGTGGGTGGAGGGGGTGGGGTGATGGGGTGGGAGAGTTGGGGGGAGGGGATGGGGGGGTTGATGGAAGGGGGGATGGAGGGGGTAGCTGGAGGGGGTGAGGGTTAGGGTGGGGGTGGGTGGAGGAGGTAGGGTGTAGGGGGGTTGGGGTGGGGGGGGTTGGGTGGAGGAGGTGGGTAGAGAAAGGATAGCGGCTATGGCAGAGTAAGACAGCAAAACATAATTTCATTCCCCAACAGCGAGGGCTGTGATTGAAGAGGTTTGAAACTGAGGATGAGCAGAAGATAGTAAATATTCTAAATCGCAACCTCCTCCAAATATTCGCAAGGGAACACTTGTACAACCCACCCTCCCCAAACAACACGATCCCAAAAAACAATGGTTACTTTGTCATAAATGAGAGGCAAGACCCGGACAGGATAACGGTGCTCATAACGAATAAATCCCCATGGATCGCGAGCATTTATCGCAGAGGGCTGGAAGAGCCTGAGGAAGAGGTCTGTGAAGTACTAGCCATTAATCTGAGGGAGGTCCCAATGGATTGGCAATAGGTTGACATGATGCCTATTATGTATGCAACATCTTGTAACCAGCATTCTACCACCACCAGAGGGTGCATCTGTTGGAATCCCAAGGGATCCCAGCATCCCTTGGGAGCACTGCATATAAGCAGGCCTCCCATACTGTGCCAGCACTCTAGAGTCAGAATAAAGAGAATAAGGTCACACTTACTCAAGTCTACAGTACTCAGTCACATTGCTTTACTTGAGACATGGCAACTGGTGACGAATAATAGGTAACGAATCATCACGTGAAAATGCAGAGAACTGTTGGTGACCTGGAGAAATTCTCAGAAGGAGATGATTGGGAAGCCTTCGTGGAGCGACTCGACCATTACTTTGTGGCCAACGTTCCTCCTCACCATCTGCGGGGCAACAATCTATGGTCTCATGAAGAATCTTCTTGCTCGGTGAAACCAACAACCAAATCATATGAAGAACTGTGTACGTTGGTCCGGGAGCACCTAAATCCGAAGGAAAGCGTTCTGATGGCAAGGTATCGATTTTATTGGTCCGATTCTCAAGGGCGATGGCACAGTCAGAATTTGTGGGGACTATAAAGTAACGATTAATCGTTTTTCGCTACAGGATCAATACCCGCTACCCAAGGCAGATGACCTATTTGCGACGCTGGCAGGAGGGAAGACGTTCACCAAGTTGGAACTGACCTCGGCCTACATGACGCAGGAGCTGACGGAGTCTTCAAAAGGCCTCACCTGCATCAACATGCACAAAGGTCTGTTCATCTACAATAGATACCCGTTTGGGATTCGATCGGCCGCGGCTATTTTTCAAAGGAACCTGGAGAGTCTGCTAAAGTCGGTTCCGCACACCGTGGTTTTCCAGGACAACATATTGATCACAGGTTGGGACACTATCGAACACTTGCAGAACCTGGAAGAGGTTCTAAGTCAGCTAGGTCTTGTGGTACTCAGGTTGAAACACTCGAAGTATGTTTTCCTGGCGCCAGAGGTCGAGTTCTTAGGGAGAAGAATTGCGGCAGACGGCATCAGACGCACCAACGCCACGGCAGAGGCCATCAAGAACGCGCCGAGACCACAGAACGTGACGGAGCTGCGGTCGTTCCTGGGACTCCTCAATTATTTTGTTAATTTCCAACCTGGGTTAAGAACCTTGCTAGAACCTCTACTACGCAAGGGAGATGACTGGGTATGGGGGAAATCACAAGAGACTGCTTTTGAGAAAGACCAAAATCTGTTATGTTCCAACAAACTGCTTGTTCTTTATGACCCATGTAAACATTTAGTGCGAGCTTGCAATGCGTCTTCATACGGGGTCGGGTGTGTTACAACAAGAAAACGAATCGGGAACATTGCAACCGGTCGCTTATGCATCCAGGAGTTTGTCCAAGGCTGAGAGTGCCTACAGTATGATTGAAAAAGAAGCTCTGGCATGCATTTATGGGGTGAAAAAAATGCACCAGTATCTGTTTGGGCTTAAGTTCGAGTTAGAAACTGACCATAAGCCACTCATATCGCTATTCTCAGAGAGCAAAGGTATTAATACCAATGCCCCTGCTCGCATCCAAAGATGGGCGCTCACACCGTCTGCATATAACTATGTATTTTGCACAAGCAAGGCACAGAGAACTGTACTGATGCTCTCAGTCAGCTACCGTTGCCCACCACCGGGTTGGAAATGGCACAGCCTGCAGACTTGCTATTGGTGATGGATGCATTTGAAAATGAAAAGTCACCCGTTACGGCCTACCAGATCAGGACCTAGACGAGCCAGGATTCTTTACTGTCCCTTGTAAAAAAACTGTGTCCTCCATGGGAGCGGGTCCAGTGTCCCAGCGGAGATGTATGAAGAGATCAAGCCGTTCCAGCGGCGCAAAGACGAAATGTCGATACAGGTGGACTGTCTTTTGTGGCGTAATCGTGTGGTTTTGCCGAGAAACATAGAAACATAGAAAATAGGTGCAGGAGTAGGCCATTCGGCCCTTCAAGCCTGCACCGCCATTCAATGAGTTCATGGCTGAACATGCAACTTCAGTACCCCATTCCTGCTTTCTCGCCATACCCCTTGATCCCACTAGTATCCATCGAACTCCTTTCTGAATATATTTAGTGAATTGGCCTCAACAACTTTCTGTGGTAGAGAATTCCACAGGTTTACACTCTCTGGGTGAAGAAGTTTCTCCTCATCTCGGTCCTAAATGGCTTACCCCTTATCCTTAGACTGTGACCCCTGGTTCTGGACTTCCTCAACATTGGGAACATTCTTCCTGCATCTAACCTGTCTAAACCTGTCAGAATTTTAAACGTTTCTATGAGATCCCCTCTTATTCTTCTGAACTCCAGTGAATACAAGCCCAGTTGATCCAGTCTTTCTTGATATGTCAGTCCCGACATCCTGGGAATCAGTCTGGTGAACCTTCGCTGCACTCCCTCAATAGCAAGAATGTCCTTCCTCAAGTTAGGAGACCAAAACTGTACACAATACTCCAGGTGTGGCCTCACCAAGGCCCTGTACAACTGTAGTAACACCTCCCTGTCCCTGTACTCAAATCCCCTTACTATGAATGGCGGAAGTTATAGCAGATGCATTCGTTATAATCTACCAAAATTCTCTGGACTCTGGGGAGGTACCAGCGGATTGGAAAGCAGCTAATGTAACGCCTCTGTTTAAAAAAGGGGGCAGGCAAAAGGCAGGTAACTATAGGCCAGTTAGTTTAACATCTGTAGTGGGGAAAATGCTTGAAACTATCATTAAGGAAGAAATAGCGTGACATCTAGATAGGAATAGTGCAATCAAGCAGACGCAACATGGATTCATGAAAGGGAAATCATGTTTAACTAACTTACTGGAATTCTTTGAGGATATAACGAGCTTGGTGGATAGAGGTGTACCGATGGATGTGGTGTATTTAGATTTCCAAAAGGCATTCGATAAGGTGCCACACAAAAGGTTACTGCAGAAGATAAAGGTACATGGAGTCAGAGGAAATGTATTAGCATGGATAGACGAACAGAAAGCAGAGAGTCGGGATAAATGGGTCCTTTTCCGGTTGGAAATCAGTGGTTAGTGGTGTACCACAGGGATCAGTGCTGGGACCACAACTGTTTACAATATACATAGATGACCTAGAAGAGGGGACAGAGTGTAGTGCAACAAAATTTTCAGATGACACTAAAATTTGTGGGAAAGCAGGTTGTATAGAGGACTCAGAGAGGCTGCAAGGAGATTTGGATAGGTTAAGCGAATGGGCTAAGGTTTGGCAGATGGAATACAATGTTGGAAAGTGTGAGGTCATCCACCTTGGGGAAAAAAACAGTAAAAGGGAATATTATTTGAATGAGGAGAAATTACAACATGCTGCGGTGCAGAGGGACCTGGGGGTCCTTGTGCATGAATCCCAAAAGGTGAGTTTGCAGGTGCAGCAGGAAGGTGAATGGAATGTTGGCCTTCATTGCGAGAGGGATGGAGTGCAAAAGCAGGGAGGTCTTGCTGCAACTGTATAAGGTATTGGTAAGGCCGCACCTGGAGTACTGCGTGCAGTTTTGGTCACCTTACTTTAGGAAGGATATACTAGCTTTGGAAGGGGTACAGAGACGATTCACTAGGCCGATTCCAGAAATGAGGGGGTTACCTTATGATGATAGATTGAGTAGACTGGGTCTTTACTCCTTGGAGTTCAGAAGGATGAGGGGTGATCTTATAGAAACATTCAAAATCATGAAAGGGATAGACAAGATAGAGGCAAAGAGGTTGTTTCCATTAGTAGGGGAGACTAGAACTAGGGGGCACAGCCTCAAAATACGGAGGAGCCAATTTAAAACCGAGTTGAGAAAGAATTTCTTCTCCCAGAGGGTTGTGAATCTGTGGAATTCTCTGCCCAAGGAAGCAGTTGAGGCTAGCTCATTGAATGTTTTCAAGTCAAAGATAGATAGATTTTTAACCAATAAGGGAATTAAGGGTTACGGGGAGAGGGGGGGTAAGTGGAGCTGAGTCCACGACCAGATCAGCCATGATCTTATTGAATGGCGAAGCAGGCTCGAGGGGCTCGATGTCCTACTCCTGTTCCTAATTCTTATGTTCTTATGAAGGCCAACATGCCATTTGCTTTCTTAACCGCCTGCTGTACCTGCATGCCAACCTTCAATGACTGATGTACCATGACACCCAGGTCTCGTTGCACCTCCCCTTTTCCTAATCTGTCACCATTCAGATAATAGGCTGTCTCTCTGTTTTTACCACCAAAGTGGATAACGTCACATTTATCCACATTATACTTCATGTGCCATGCATTTGCCCACTCACCTAACCTATCCAAGTCGCTCTGCAGCCTCATAGCATCCTCCTCGCAGCTCACACTGCCACCCAACTTGGTGTCATCCGCAAATTTGGAGATACTACATTTAATGCTCTCGTCTAAATCATTAATGTACAATGTAAATAGCTGGGGCCCCAGCACAGAACCTTGCGGTACTCCACTAGTCACTGCTGCCATTCTGAAAAGTACCCATTTACTCCTACTCTTTGCTTCCTGTCTGACAACCAGTTATCAATCCACATCAGCACACAACCCCCAATCCCATGTGCTTTAACTTTGCACATTAATCTCTTGTGTGGGCTTTGTCGAAAGCCTTCTGAAAGTCCAAATATACCACATCAACTGGTTCTCCCTTGTCCACTCTACTGGAAACATCCTCAAAAAATTCCAGAAGATTTGTCAAGCATGATTTCCCTTTCACAAATCCATGCTAACTTGGACCTATCATGTCACCTCTTTCCAAATGCGCTGCTATGACATCCTTAATAATTGATTCCATCATTTTACCCACTACTGATGTCAGGCTGACCAGTCTATAATTCCCTGTTTTCTCTCTCCCTCATTTTTTAAACAGTGGGGTTACATTGACTACCCTCCACTCCATAGGAACTGATCCAGAGTCTATGGAATGTTGAAAAATGACTGTCAATGCATCCGCTATTTCCAAGGTCACCTCCTTAAGTACTCTGGGATGCAGTCCATCAGGCCCTGGAGAATTATTGGCCTTCAATCCCATCAATTTCCCCAACAAAATTTCCCGACTAATAAGGATTTCCCTCAGTTCCTCCTTCTTACGAGACCCTCTGAACCCTTTTATATCCGGAAGGTTGTTTGTGTCCTCCTTAATGAATACCGAACCAAAGTACTTGTTCAATTGGTCTGCCATTTCTTTGTACCCCATTATGACTTCCCCTGATTCTGACTGCAGGGGACCTACATTTGTCTTTACTAACCTTTTTCTCTTTACATATCTATAGAAGCTTTTGCAGTCCGTCTTAATGTTCCCTGTAAGCTTCCTCTCGTACTCTATTTACCCTGCCCTAATCAAACCCTTTGTCCTCCTCTGCTGAGTTCTAAATTTCTCCCAGCCCCCGGGTTCATTGCTATTTCTGGCCAATTTGTATGCCACTTCCTTGGCTTTAATACTATCCCTGATTTCCCTTGATAGCCACGGTTGAGCCACCTTCTCTTTTTAATTTTTACACCAGACAGGTATGTAAAATTGTTGTAGTTCATCCATGCGGTCTCTAAATGTCTGCCATTGTCCATCCACTGTCAACCTCTTAAGTATCATTCGCCAATCTATCCTAGCCAATTCAGGCCTTATACCATCAAAGTTACCCTTCTTTAAGTTCTGGACCATGGTCTCTGAATTAACTGTTTCATTCTCCATCCTAATGCAGAATTCCACCATATTATGGTCACTCTTCCCCAAGGGGCCTCGCACACCAAGATTGCTGATTAATCCTCTCTCATTACATATCACCCAGTCGAAGATGGCCTCCCCCCTAGTTGGTTCCTCGACATATTGGTCTAGAAAACCATCCCTTATGCACTCCAGGAAATCCTTCTCCACCTAAGAAAGGCAGGGAAACGTTCATACGCGACTTACACGGTACTCACCCAGGCATAGTAATGATGAAAGCTATAGCCAGATCCCACGTGTGGTGGCCCAGCATCGACTCAGATTTGGAGTCGTGCGTGCGCCAATGCAACACTTGCTCTCAACTGAGCAATGCACCGCTAAGTTTGTGGTCATGGCCCTCCAAACCGTGGTCTAGGATCCACGTTGACTTCGCTGGCCCATTTTTGGTTGTTGTGGATGTTTATTCAAAATGGATCGAGTGTATAATAATGTCGGCAAGCACGTCCACTGTCACCATCGAAAGCCTACGAACCATGTTTGCCACGCACGGCCTGCCTGATGCCCTTGTCAGCGACAATGGGCCGTGCTTCACCAGCGCTGAATTCAAGGAACTCATAACCCGCAATGGGATCAAGCATGTCTCATCTGCCCCGGTCAAGCCCGCATCTAATGGCCAGACAGAATGGGCAGTCCAAACCATCAAGCAAAGCTTGAAACGCATGTCGGAAGGTTCCCTGCAGACCCGCCTGTCCCGAGTCCTGCTCAGCTACCGCAAAGACCCCACTCACTCACCGGGGAATCCCCCTCCCCTGCCGAACTGCTCATGAAAAGGACGCTCAAAACAAGGCTCTCTCTCGTCCACCCTGATCTCCATGATCATGTCGAGGGCAGGCGGCATCAACAAAGCATGTACCATGAGCGCGCAAATTTGTCATGCGATATTGAAGTCAATGACTCTGTATTTGTACTCAACTTTGGACATGGTCCCAAATGGCTTGCTGTCGTAGCCAAAGAAGGGAGTAGGGTGTTTGAGGTTAAACTTGCAAATGGACTAATTTGCAGAAAGCATTTGGACCAAACCAAACTGCGATTCACAGACAGCCACGAGTAACCTGAAGAGGACACCACCAACTTCGACCCTCGGATACACACACAAGTGACAACCGACATCACGGTTGACCGTGAAACTGAACTCATCATCCCCAGCAGACCAGCAAGGCCAGCTATGCAGCAGCCCAGCGAAGACCCAACCAACTTACCTGCACCTGTGTTTGTACCGAGATGATCAACTAGGGAGCAGAAAGCCCCAGATCGTCTCACCCTATAAATAAGTGTACTATTGACTTTGCAGGAGGGGGGGGGGTGTGGGGGCGGGGGGTGATGTTATGTATGCAATACCTTGTAACTAGCATTCTACCGCCACCAGAGGGCGCATCTGTTGGAGTCCCAAGGGATCCCAACATCTCTTGGGAGCACTGCATATAAGCAGGTCTCCCATGCTGTGCCAGCACTCTGGAGTCAGAATAAAGAGACTAAGGTCACACTTACTCAAGTCTACAGTACTCAGTCATATTGCTTTATTTGAGACATAACAGTGCCCGTATTCAAAACCAGGGAGACAAAACAGGCAGGTGACTAAGGTCATTACTTTTATATCCATTCCACATAAAGTAACGGGATTGACTATTGAGGATTATCTGTCCAACAATAACTTGGTGAACAGCAGTCAGGACGAATTCAACAGGGGAAGACCCGACCTGACCAAGCTCCTTCACGTGTTTGAGGAAGCAAAATGTTAACTCTGCTTCCTCGCCACAGATGCTGCCTGATCTGCTGAGATTTCCAGCATTTTCTGTTTTTTGAAGCAAGATCCCACGTGGCCCACCTATGATGGGGAGACGGCTTTTGACCAAGTTGCACAAGGACAGGCTGTGAATGAAACTGGAAGCTGCGGGAATTTAGGTTAAACCATGAGAACCTGGTTGAAGGGTAAGAAATGGATGCTTGTTACAGGAGTTATGTCACTGTCGGGGATGGAGAGGGAGTGATCAGTGAGGTACCTCAGGGCTCAGTACTGAGACCACAACTGTTTCTAGTGGCTCAGAGGGTAGCACACTACCTCTGAGTCAGAAGGTTGTGGGTTCAAGTCCCACTCCATGAACTTGAGCAAAAAATTTAGGGTGACACACCAGTGCAGTGCTGAGGGAGCGCTACACTGTCGGAGGTGCCGTCTTTTGGATGAGACGTTAAACCGAGGTCCCGTCTGCTCTGTCAGGTGGACGTAAAAGATCCATGACACTATTTCAAAGAGAGGAAGGATCAGGATGGGAAGATGGGTCCAGTGAGAAATGGGAGTGAGCGTGCATGGGTCTGATGGCCTTTGCAACATTGGTAATGTCAAGCAGAGTACATTATTGGCGGAGCATGGGAGGAGTTTCACTTGATGCCAGGCCATATCTGAAACTGTCTGATTAAGCCACCAAGGACAAATATTTCAGTCCATAACAACACGTACGATTGCTGGCAAACAAAAAAAATTAAAGAATGCGGGTTGGTTGCATAAAATTAATTGAAATTGGGACTGAAAGGCTTTAGCTAATTTTCCTAGAAAAAGCCAGAGGAAGTCCACAAGTTCAGCCAAAATTTCTCTGCACTTTCCTTCCCTGTGTGGTAATTCATCACGGACTCTTGATGTGAAAGATGTAAATCTCTTTGCCTATCGAAACACATCTTGTAGTCAGCTGACAGTGCAGTGCGGTGCTGAGTGCTTTGGGGGCCTGTCAATCCGGGTGATATATTCGAAGGCTGTCCCAGAGTCCCACTCCCCATTAGCACTGGGGAGAAAGGGACCTGATTTCCAGGAAATACTCATGCACAGAACATTTTTTAAGTTGCGATGTTATCTACAAGTTTCAAATGTCAGAGCAGCTGAAGGTAGTTTTATGCCTAATCCCGCGGAGGTTTCAGGGAACAGGAACACGCACATTTCTGAAAGCAACATTTTTTTGCAAAACAAAATTAATCATTTTTGCATTATCCACAGAACTGGGGCGAGTCAAAGGTTCTTATAATGAAAAGATTGTGAAATAACAAAACCATCTGCTTGACGGTTATGAAATCATCCCGTGGGGTCTGTCGTTATGAAAAGTAATTGTGAAACGCTTCTCGCTCTGCTCGGTATCTCTGCACTGTACTGCACCGTCCTACTCAACACAATGACCTCAGCCGTGTCGTGAAATAGGACAGAACGCATTGCATCAAAAGTGCCAGAGATAATTGCACCAACATGGGACACTCCGATAGTTGTCAGGGCCTCATCGCTCCAGGAAAATAAATCTGGATGTGGGATAGAAATTTGAAAGTATTTCGAAAAAAGTCCTTCTAATGGCTGAGTTAGTGGTGCCCACAAAATACATGCTTCCCCTTCATTCGCTTTGAAAATGTATTAAATATTTCTCTTCTTCAAATATAATTACTGCAATATGGAAATGCTTTCCCTTGGGAGTTATATTTATTGGGGAAAAAAAAAACAAGAAGTCCAGTCGACATATTTTGGAAGTTTGTGGGATGGGAAGGAAGGAAGGATAAGTCATAAAATCACTTGGCAGCTCAGGGCTCCATTCACATGCTGGAAAGTTACGAGTTTTATTCCAGGCACTGCAGATCAGTATTTGGGGTTTTGCTGGATTTCATACTCAGAATCCCTATTGCAAGGATATCTGGGAAGCTGCCACACAATAGTGAGTGAGTGAGTGGGAGAGAGGGAGAATGAGAAACTGAGAGCATCTATATTATGCCTTTCACATTCCCAGGAGATCTCGGAGTGCTTCACAGCCAATTAATTACCTTTGAAGTCATCAAATGATACAGCACACATGGAGGCCATTCAGCCCATCGTGCCTGTGCTGGCTACTTGAAAGAGCTATCCAATTAGTGCCACTCCCCCTGCTCTTTCCCCATAGCCCTGCAATTTTTCTTCTCCAAGTATTTATCCAATTCCTCTTTGAAAGTTACTATTGAATCTGCTTCCAGCACGTTTTCAGGCAGTGCGTTCCAGATCGTAACAACTTGCCGCAAGGTTCACAAACAGCAATGAGATAAATGACTAGTGTGTGCAACGGCCACCGCACGTTAAAAAAAATCCACGCACAGGCATCTTCCACCCTTGAGGATATAGTTTGGGTTCTTCATTCGAAACACCTGTCAACTCATCCTTTTTTCGGCGTGGAAGCAAGTCATCCTCGTTTCGAGGGACTGCCTATGATGATGAAATGACTCATTAATCTATTTTGGCGGTTTGGTGTTGTTTGAGTGATAAACATTAGCCAATACACTGGGAGAACGCCCCTACTCTTGGCAGGGTACAATTGATGCATTTATCATGATGTTAATATTTCAACATGGGAACATAAGAAATAGGAGCAGGAGTAGGCCATTCGGCCCCTCGAGCCTGCTACACCTGTGTTGCACCTTATCGAATGCCTTCTGAAAATCCAAATACACCACATCCACTGGTTCCCCCTTATCTATTCTGTCAGCTGCAATGTCAAAAAACTCAATATATTTGTCAAATATGATTTCCCTTTCATAAATCAACGTTGACTCTGCCCAATCCTATTATTATTTTCTAGGTGCCCTGTTACCACGTCCTTAATAATAGATTCTAGCATTTTTCCTACGACTGATGTCAGGTTAACTGGTCTGTAGTTCCCCGTTTTCTCTCTCCCTCCTTTCTTAAATAACGGGGTTAAATTTGCTACTTTCCAATCTGCGGGAACCGTTCTAGAATCTATGGAATTTTGGAAGATGACAACTAATGCATCTACTATTTCGATAGCCATCTCCTTCAAAACCCTAGGGTGTAGGCCATCAGGTCCAGGAGATTTATCAGCTTTCAGTCCCATTAATTTCTCCAGTATTATTTTTTTACTGGTACTAATTTCTTTTAACCTCTCATTCTCGCTAGAATCTTGATTCTCTGCTATTTCTGGGAATTTTTTGCATCTTCTTCCGTGAAGACAGACACAAAGTATTTGTTTAATTTCTCTGCCATTTCCTTATTCCCCATTATAATTTCTCCTGTCTTGGCCTGTAAGGGACCCACATTTACTTTTGTTAATCTTTTCCTCAATACAAACCTATAAAAGCCTTTACTGTCTGTTTTTACGTCTCTCGCTAGTTTACTCTCACATTCTATTTTCCCTTTCTTTATCAATTTCTTGGTCTTCCTTTATTGAATTCTAAAATCCTCCCAATCCTCAGTCTTATTATTCTCTTTAGCAACATTATAAGCCTCTTCCTTTGATCTAATACTATCTTTAACTTCTCTTGTTACCCATGGTTGGACCACTTTTCCTATGGGTCTTTTGTGCCTTAAAGGAATGTATGTTTGTTGTCAATTATGTATTAATTCTTTAAATGCTATCTACCGTCATACCTTTCAATGTAGTTTCCCAATCTACCTTAGCTAACTCGCTCCTCATATGCTACACATTGCTGCATTCACCAGGTGACTACTGCACTGTACGTATGCAGGATGAACTTCATAAACTTACTTCTTCATCGGCATCACCAGTCACAAGTGGTGTGGGGGTGTGTCTGGGTGTCACACTGGAGAACTCGGAAACGCTGCTCACCACACTCTCGAGGACTCCAGTGTGACTCCTGGAGGCCACCAGCCTCATGTGGGCAGGTTTCGCGGCTCGCACCGACAATTTGCGACCCTACCTCTGTTATGGTCGCAGTGAGATTCTCGATGGTCACGGGAATCCTACCCAGGACATCAAGGAGCTGACGGTTGAGTTGGATGCTCTCCCTGGACAGCCCCACCATTCCAGTTCCACGTCTGCCTATCTATCAGCAGACTGACTTTGCCGACTCACCCTCCGGAGAGATGGCATATGGGATTCGACCCCAGAACGCAGATGGACCCTCTGGTAACCATTCCCATTTTCAGCTTTGCAGACAAAGAAGACACACAATGGCCGTGAGCAGGTATGGACAGGCGGTGTTCCGCCTCAGACCCTGAATGCTACTACTCCCAAGAGCCTCAGAGATCTCAAAGCCCGCGAATGTTAGATCATCCTTGGACGAGGTGTTTGCTCGTGGCAAAAGAGGGGTAGAGTGCACCTGCCGCACACCACCCCCGTGGTCAGCTGCTCTGTCAACTCCTCTTCCTCTTCTTCCTCCTCCTCCTCCACATGATGGCCTGACGTGGAGGGTTGATGTGAGAGATACGGCACTGTGTCTGGTCATCTGGAAGTAGAAAGCAACAGATGAGTGTTAGCAGCAGGGGAGGGAGCAGGCTGACATGAGGACGGTCACATGGCACAGGCTCATTTGAAGGACCACCGCTACTCCATTATATCTAGTCCACAGATACTGCATCACATTGCCCCAACCCTAGTCCACAGACACTGCATTACATTGCCCCAACCCTAGTCCACAGACACTGCATTACATTGCCCCAACCCTAGTCCACACACACTGCATCACATTGCCCCAACCCTAGTCCACAGACACTGCATTACATTGCCCCAACCCTAGTCCACACACACTGCATTACATTGCCCCAATCGTGGTCCACAGACACTGCATCACATTGCCCCAACCCTAGTCCACAGACACTGCATCACATTGCCCCAACCCCAGTCCACAGACACTGCATCACTTTGCCCCAACCCTAGTCCACAGACACTGCATCACATTGCCCCAACCCTAGTCCCCACACACTGCATTACATTGCCCCAACCCTAGTCCACACACACTGCATCACATTGCCCCAACCCTAGTCCACAGATACGGCATCACATTGCCCCAACCCTAGTCCACAGACACTACATCACATTGCCCAAACCCTAGTCCACAGACACTGCATCACATTGCCCCAACCCTAGTCCACAGACACTGCATCACATTGCCCCAACCCAGCCCAGGCAGAGTGCAGGACTTGCCCAAAGGACGCAAGCGGGGGTCAGTGCCCCAGTGCCGATGAGGTCTGCCACTCACTCCTCCAGGTCTGTAAGAGGCAGGGTCTGAGGTGGACCGCCGCCTGTCCGCACCTGCTCGTGGTGATTGTGTGACTTCTTTGCCTGCAAAGTTGAAAATGGGAATGGTTACCAGAGGGTCCATCTGCTCTTGTGGCACACACAAATAGCATTCAAAGCACTTATACCATACTGTCTGAATGTAATGGCCTTGGAAGTTGCATGTGGTTCATCAGGAGGACATCGAAATGCGGAGCCATCTTATGAGATCTCAGAAAGCAATCTTAATAATATGTAAAGATCATTCATGGCAAATAGGGTGCCACACTAAACCTACCTATGTGTCATGCATTTTAGGAGGCAACCCACAAAGTGCTGAGAGACAGCAACAGCATGAGAACAAATAGTGTGTCAGATTTATCATTTAAGTAATAAAAGAATGCATAAATAAAAATTGTACTCACTCTAACGACTCTCGAAAGATCATTGAACCTTTTCCTGCACTGTGTGCCAGTTCTTATCACTGTGTCTGATACAGAGACCCCCCCTCAGCAATTTTCCTCCATATTCTGTTAAAAATGGATGGCAGAAGCCTCGATGCACCCCTCCTGTGGAGTTCCTGTCAGCTCCTCTCCACAAGCCCCACAAGAGCTTCGTTAGCCTCTTGAGAAAATCATCTGGCACGCTGCCTGCTGTCCTCCTCCTCCATCATCAAAACCATATAATAAAATGGCTGATTCAGCCCCGGGTGTACTGCGCATGCGCGCCGTCGCGCCCTGCATTAGCGTTTGCAATCAGACAGAAGTCCGGGGAAGAAAAATGTTAAAATTTGCGCATGCGCAGAACAGATGATTATTTTTTAGGCTCAGAACTTTCGGCTCCAGCGCACAAATTCTGTCGAGCAACGCCGGAGTTAGCGCTAATGCCCGTCATGAACTTTAATTTGACGAAAGTTGCGCGCTCTGGCGCTAACGCTAACCCGGTGCTAAAATTTTGATTTTGCCGCGATTTATCCGCAAATGGATGAAATTGCAAAAAGCTGCAAATCTAGCCCTTGCTCTCTACTGTCTTTATCCATCTTTTATTATCAGAACTACCCCTCCTCCTTTTCCAATTTGCCTATCTCTTCTAAAAGTTAAGTATCCTGGAATATTTAGTTCCTAACCTTGGTCACTTTGCAACCATATCTCTGTAACGGCTATTAGATCAAACCTATTAATTTCTATCTCAAGGTATAGCATACCTCTGAAGGTATTGTTACACTTGAATGAGGATTTCTGCAGTCGGGCCGTGGAACATCACTCTGAAGTTCTAAATCTGGCTCATTCTATATTTCTTCCAACTGTGCAGAGTGACAGTGCTGTGGAAAAAGTTGGGAATGTGTAATCCGTCAAGGAAATGAGGAGCAAATCCGAGGATAGTTACACCCAACAGCTGGGATCACTCTGTAGCTGCTGTTGCAAAACAATCAGACTTGGGCCACATGCAACTGTGTGTAGATATGGAACCACACTTGCCCGATCCTCAGAGCTGAACAGATGTCGAAATTATAATTGAGAAGAAAAAGAGTTCAATAAAATCCAAAGTCCCGGTGGCGACCCACATTTTGTTATTTCTGTATGTTTCGAGATCCAAGTAGGAACATAGGAATTGCTGGACATAAAAAGACTAAGGTCCATTAGGCATTCCTTCTGCCATCCTGGTCATCACATAATGCAACGATAATGGAGTTAGTGACTAATCACCAAATGTAAAAGCCCATGGGATCCAGAGCAAAGTGGCAAGTTGGATCCAAAATTGTTTGAGAGGCAGGAAACAAAGGGTAATGGTTAATGGGTGTTTTTGTGACTGGAAGGCTGTTTCCAGTGGGGTTCCACAGGGCTCAGTACTGGGTCCCTTGTTTTTTGTGGTATATATCAATGATCTAGACTTGAATTTAGGGGGTATAATTAAGAAGTTTGCAGGTGATACTAAAATCGGCCGTGTGGTTAATAATGAAGAAGAAAGCTGTAGACTGCAGGAAGATATCAATGAACAGGTCAGGTGAGCAGAACAATGGCAAATGGAATTCAGTCCGGAGAAGTGTGAGGTAATGCATTTGGGGAGGGCTAACAAGGCAAGGGAATACACATTAAATGGTAGGACACTGAGAAGTGTAGAGGAACAAAGGGACCTTGGAGTGCAGGTCCACAGATCCCTGAAGGTAGCAGGCCAGGTAGATAAGGTGGTTAAAAAGGCATATGGAATACTTGCCTTTATTAGCTGAGGCGTAGAATTCAAGAGCAGGGAGGTTATGCTTGAACTGTATAAAACATTAGTTAGGCCACAGCTAGAGTACTGCATGCAGTTCTGGTCACCACATTACAGGAAAGATGTGATTGCACTGGAAAGGGTGCAGAGGTGATTTACAAGAATGTTGCCTGGACTGGAGAATTTTAGCTATGAAGAAAGATTGGATAGGCTGGGGTTGTTTTCTTTGGAACAGAGGAGGCTGAGGGGAGACCTTATTGAGATGTATAAAATTATGAGGGGCCTAGATAGAGTGGTTATGACAGACCTATTTCCCTTAGCAGAGGGGTCAACAACCAGGGGACATAGATTTAAAGTAATTGGGGGAAGGTTTAGAGGGGATTTGAGGAGAAATTTCTTCACCCAGAGGGTTGTGGGGGTCTGGAACTCACTGCCTGAAAAGGTGGTGGAGGCAGAAACCCAAATCAAATTTAAAAAGTACCTCGATTGCACTTGAAGTGCCATAACCTACGGACCAAGAGCTGGAAGTGGGATTCGGCTGGATAGCTCTTTGTCGGCCGGCGCAGACACGATGGGCCGAAATGGCCTCCTTCCGTGCTGTAAATTTCTATGATACTAATCATAGCAATCAATCTCCGTCCCTTAGACTACAACAGACCCAGGCATGAGATGGGGAAAAGCCCCAGTGGTGGAGCATTTAGGGAACCACAGGCCCAAAGCCCCCTGTTCCTCCTGTGCGCGCTGCACTCACCACATGTCATGTCCCAACTTACAAATAGCAGAACCATACGACGCATCATGAAAGCATTCTTCAGGGTGACGGGAATCCAGAAGTATCGGAGATTCAGCAGGAACTCCCTGATGTCATCACCAATAGTCAGTTCATGGGCATCCTCTCAAACCCCGAGGAGAAAGGACTTCTCCCTCCCCCGTCCGCATGGCTACACGGCTGGAGAAATGTACCATTCCTTGCCCCAACACGCCAGATACAGAAACAGGCATCATTTTAACTTAACCCGCCCAGAAGTAATCTTGCAGAGCGGATTGCCCAGCTAAAATACCCAGCCAATGTCACTATCCATGGAAAATGAAAATCCGGCAGGTTTCAAAGCGGTCCAGTGACTAGATTGCCACCCAATCAGTCAAGGTACAAAATGACCCCCAATGTATTAATGTTCTCTCATTCTCTAAATAGACTGCAGTGTTTCATACCTAAATATACTTCTTCTTCTGCTTGGGCAGTCCCCCGGAGTCGAGGATGACTTGCTTCCACACTAAAATGAGTTCTAAGGTGACTGATGAGACCAATGCGTGATCTACAGTCTGTGTCACAGGTGGGACAGATGGTGGTTGGAGGGACGGGTGGGTGGGGTGCTTGGTTTGTCGCACGCTCCTTCCGCTGTTTGTACTTGGCTTCAGCGTGCTCCCGACGAAGAGACTCGAGGTGTTCGGTGCCTTCCCGGATGCTCCTCCTCCACTTTGGGCGGTCTTGGGCCAGGGATTCCCAAGAGTCGGTGAGGAATGTTGTATTCTTCCAAGGAGGCTTTGAGGGTGTCTCGGTCCTCCTGGGGCTCACCTGCTGTGACGTATCTCGGAGTAGAGCGCTTGTTTCGGGGGTCCAGTATCGGGCATGTGGACAATGTGGCCCGCCCATTGGAGCTGATCGAGCATGGTCAATGCTTCGATGCTGGGGATGTTGGCCTGAGAGAGAACACTGTTTTTTGAACGCCTATCCTCCCAATGGATTTGCAGGATTTTGCGGAGGCAATGCTGGTGGTACTTCTCCAGTGCAATCAGGGCCATTGGGCTGGATTTTCATCATTTTTTCAATCATTTACCACCCATTTACAACCCATTTACCACTGAAAATACCACTGGTGTTAAATTCATCTGTGATTTACCACCGGTGGTAAAAATACCAGCTATCTTATTTTTTTTTCATTTTTATGGCATCATTAAGTGTGCAACACCGAATTACCGCCAAAATTCTTCAATACCACCATTTTTACCACTGGCCTAAATTACCACCGAGAAAAGTGCAGTCTTATCTGATCTTATCTGATCGAATCCAGTGCTACAGACACCATTTTAAATCACGGAGCGGCCGTCTATTCCACATGGGACAAGGCGGAGCGTTACACAGACATCTTTATGTGAGTTCAGAGTTAGATTATAATGTTTAGTGGATTATGTGAGTAAATTGGAGGACATTTTAAGGATACTTAAGAGATTTGGAGGACATTTAAGAACATTTTGAGAACATTTTCAGGACATTTAAAGGAACGGGGCCTAAAATATCTCTGCCAATATTGCTGACTACTTATATGATGCAGAATAGAGCTGGAAGGTTTATTCAAGAGCATGTCCCTACAGTGTCCCATGTCCCCATCTCCCTCTGTCCCCATGTCCCCACAGTGTCCCCATGACCCCTCCCCTAAGGGACGCCATGGCCGCTGCTGGGCCGGGGCGGCTGGCCGAAGGGTAAGCAATGGTGCAGGGGGTGGGCTTCGTAAGCACTTGGTGTAAGTGGTGGGGTGGGGGAGGAGGGGTGGGGGGAGATTGGAGGAACTTGGGGGAGAGCACGCCACACTGGCCACGGAGGGAGTATCAGAGACAGCGGAGAGAGGAGGAGCGGCCCAGGGAAAGGCCATGTCGGGGAGAGGGGGAGGGGCCCAAGATAAGGCCTTGTCGAGGAGAGGGGGAGGAGCCCAAGTCAGTCCATATCGGGGAGAGGGTGAGGAGCCCAGGATAAGGCTGTGTCGGGGAGAGGGGGAGGGGCCCAAGGTAAGGCCGTGTCGGGGAGAGGGGGAGGAGCCCAAGTCAGTCCATGTCGGGGAGAGGAGGAGGGGCCCAGGGTAAGGCTGTGTTGGGGAGAGGAGGAGGGGCCCAGGGTAAGGCTGTGTCAGGGAGAGGAGGAGGAGCCCAAGGTAAGGCCGTGTCGGGGAGGAGGAGCCCAAGGTAAGGCCATGTTGGGGAGGAGGAGGAGCCCAAGGTAAGGCCGTGTCGGGGGGAGGGGCCCAAGGTAATGCCGTGTCGGGGAGAGGGGGAGGGGCCCAAGGTAAGGCGTGTCAGGGAGAGGAGGAGGGGCCAGGGTAAGGCCGTGTTGGGGAGAGGAGGAGGGGCCCAGGGTAAGGCCGTGTCGAGGAGAGGGGCCAGGGTAAGGCCGTGTTGGGGAGAGGGGGAGGGGCCCAAGGTAAGGCCGTGTTGGGGAGAGGGGGAGGGGCCCAAGGTAAGGCCGTGTCGGGGAGATGGGGAGGGGCCCAAGGTAAGTCCGTGTTGGGGAGATGGGGAGGGGCCCAAGGTAAGTCCGTGTCGGGGAGATGGGGAGGGGCCCAAGGTAAGACCGTGTTGGGGAGAGGAAGAGGGGCTCAGGGTAAGGCCGTGTTGGGGAGAGAGGGAGGGGCCCAGGGTAAGGCCGTGTCGAGGAGAGGGGCCCAAGGTAAGGCCGTGTCGGGGAGATGGGGAGGGGCCCAAGGTAAGTCCGTGTCGGGGAAAGGAGGAGGGGCCCAAGGTAAGGCCGTGTTGGGGAGAGGAGGAGGGGCCCAGGGTAAGGCCGTGTCGGGGAGAGGGGGAGGGGCCCAAGATAAGGCCGTGTCGGGGAGAGGGGGAGGGGCCCAGGGTAAGGCCGTGTCGGGGAGAGGGGGAGGGGCCCAAGGTAAGGCCGTGTTGGGGAGAGGAGGAGGGGCCCAGGGTAAGGCCGTGTTGGGGAGAGGAGGAGGGGCCCAGGTTAAGGCCGTGTCGGGGAGAGGAGGAGGGGCCCAGGGTAAGGCCGTGTCGGGGAGAGGGGGAGGGGCCCAAGGTTAGGCCGTGTTGGGGAGATGGGGAGGGGCCCAAGGTAAGGCCGTGTTGGGGAGAGGGGGAGGGGCCCAGGGTAAGGCCGTGTCGAGGAGAGGGGCCCAGGGTAAGGCTGTGTCGGGGAGAGGGGGAGGGGCCCAAGGTAAGGCCGTGTCGGGGAGAGGAGGAGGGGCCCAGGGTAAGGCCGTGTTGGGGAGAGGAGGAGGGGCCAGGGTAAGGCCGTGTTGGGGAGAGGAGGAGGGGCCAGGGTAAGGCCGTGTTGGGTAGAGGAGGAGGGGCCCAGGGTAAGGCTGGACCATCAGCAGCCTTCCACCAGCCATGCTGAATTCACTGGGGCAGCAGCTCATGGGGTAGTTAGGGAGACCATTTCCACCAACGCAAGATCCTGCAAATCCCCTGGGAGGACAGACAGACCAACGTTAGCGCCCTCAATCAGGCCAATATCCCCAGTATTGAAGCACTGATCACACTCGATCAGCTCCACTGAGTGGGGCACATTGTCTGCATGCCTGACACGAGACTCCCTAAGCAAGCGCTCTACTCGGAACTCCTACACGGCAAGCGAGCCCCAGGTGGGCAGAGGAAACATTTCAAGGACACTCTCAAAGCCTCCCTGATAAAGTGCGACATCCCCACCGACACCTGGGAGTCCCTGGCCTAAGACTGCCCTAAGTGGAGGAAGAGCATCCGAGAGGGTGCTGAGCACCTCGAGTCTCGTCGCCGAGAGCATGCAGAAAGCAAGCGCAGGCAGCAGAAGAAATGTGCGACAAACCAGTCCCACCCACCCCTTCCTTCATCCACTGTCTGTCCCACCTGTGACAGAGACTGTAATTCCCGTAATGGACTGTTCAGTCACTGAGAACTCACTTTTAGAGTGGAAGCAAGTCTTCCTCGATTTTGAGGGACTGCCTATGATGATGATTAAGGAACGTGTTATGGGTTGACCCATTACGTTAAGGCTATTATTGTGTTATCTATCAAAGAAACACACCTCTTTTTATTTTTCAGCGTTTACAGTGTGGTTTCAAAGCAGGTACAGAGTCAGGTGTCCTGGATATTATAGTTGGCTCGGAGGTGGCAGGGTGGAAAAACAGGTGGAGCTTGTATTGAATTTGCTAATGCAAGGGTCGGAGACATTCTGAAAGAAAGAGAACTTGTACTTACATTCAACTTACAGCACAGAAACAGACCATTCAGCCGAACTGATCGATGCCAGTGTTTATGCTCCACACGAACCTCCTCCCAGCCCTACTTCACCCCGATCAGCATGTCCTCCCTTTCATAAGGTTTAGAACTTAGAGGTTCTACTTGATTGTTGCAAGTGTAACTAGAGGGATGGCAGGTCAGCTCAGTCTCGTGGATTGCACATCCTGTGGCATGTGACAAGTCCTGGATGCTTCGCACATCATGGACGACCATGTGTGCGGGAGGTGTCTCCAGCTGCACCAACTCGAGCTCTGCGTTTTGGAGCTTGAACGATGGCTGGAGTCACTGCGGTGCATCCACGAGACTGAGAGCTACGTGGATAGCACGTTTCTAGAGATGGTCACCCCGCAGCTTAAGAGTGGGCAGGCAGATCGGGATTGGGTGACCACTGGACAGAAGAGGAGGACTAGGCAGGTAGTGCAGGAGTCCGCTGAGTCCATCTCTCTCTCCAACCGGTATTTTCTGAGTATCGGTGGGGGTGATGGTGGCTCTGGGGAGTGCAGCCAGAGCCAAGTCCACGGCATCACGGGTGGCTCAGCTACACAGGGAGGGAGGAAGAAGAATGGAAGAGCTATATTGGTAGGGCATTCGATAATCAAGGGAGCAGACAGGCATTTCTGTGGCCACAGACCTGACTCCAGGATGGTATGTTGCCTTCCTGGTACCAGGGTCAAGGATGTCACCGAACAGCTGCAGGGCATTCTGGGGGGAGAGCGCACAGCCAGAGGTCATGGTCCACATCGGTGCCAATGACACAGGTAGGAAGAGGGATGAGGTCCTGCAGGCAGAGTTTAGGGAGTTAGGAGAGAGATTAAAAAGCAGGACCTCAAAGGTAGTAATCTCCAGATTACTCCCAGTGCCACGAGCTAGTGAGTACAGAAATAGGAGGATAGAGCAGATGAATAATGTGGCTGGAGAGATGGTGCAGGCGGGAGGGCTTTAGTTTCCTGAGGCATTGGGACCGCTTCTGGGGGAGGTGGGACCTGTGCAAGCCGGATGGGTTGCACCTCAACAGAGCCGGGACCAATATCCTCGTGGGGGCGGGGGGGGTTTGCTAGTACTGTTGGGGAGGGTTTAAACTAGCTTGGCAGGGGGATGGGAACCTGAAAATAGATTCAGTAAGGAGGGGAGTAAAGTTGGAATTAAAAAGCAAAAATAAAGAAAGTGAGTTTGAAGGAGAGAGAAAACCAGCAGGAAAAAAAGGTAAAAAAACAAATTTAAAGGCACTTTGTCTAAATGCACGTAGCATTTGTAACAAAATAGATGAGTTGACGGCACAAATCGAGACAAATGGGTATGATCTGGTAGCCATTATAGAGAGGTGGTTACAAGGTGACCAGGACTGGGAATTAAATATTCAGGAGTATTTGACAAACCGGAAGGACAAACAGAAAGGAAAAGGAGGTGAGGTAGCTCTATTGATAAAGGATGGAATCACTGTAATAGTGAGAAACGATATTGGCTCAAATGATAAGGATGTTGAAACAGTTTGGGTGGAGATAAGGAATAATGAGGGGAAAAAGTCACTGGTGGGCGTAGTCTATAGGCCCCCTAACAGTAGCAACTCTGTTGGTTGGAGCATAAACCAGGAAATAGTGGGGGCTTGTAAAAAGGGAACAGCAATAATCATGGGTGATTGTAACCTCCATATTGATTGGACAAATCAAATTGATCAGAGTAGCCTTGAGGAAGAGTTCATAGAGTGCATAAGGGGCGGGTTCCTTGAGCAGTATGTAACGGAACCAACCAGGGGCAGGCTATCTTAGATCTGGTCCTGTGTAATGAGGCAGGATTAATAAACAATCTCCTAGTAAAGGATTCCCTCGGAATGAGTGATCATAGCATGATTGAGTTTCAAATTCAGATGGAGGGTGAGAAAGTTGGATCTCTAACCAGCGTCCTAAGCTTAAATAAAGGAGACTACAAAAGTATGAGGGCAGAGTTGGCTAAAGTGGACTGGGAAAATAGACTAAAGTGTAGGACGGTACATTTAAGGAGGTATTTCACAACTCTCAAGAAAAATATATTCCAGTGAGGGGGAAAGGGTGTAAGAGAAAAGATAGCCATCTGTGGCTTACTAAAGAAATAAAGGATGGTATCCAATTAAAAACAAGGGCATACAAAGTGGCCAAAACTAGTGGGAGGACAGAAGATTGGGAAACTTTTAAAAGCCAACAAAGAAATGATTAAGAAAGGGAAGGAAGACTATGATAGTAAATTAGCATGAAATATAAAAACAGATAGCAAGAGTTTCTATAGGTATATAAAAAGGAAAAGAGTGGCTAGAGTAAATGTTGGTCCCTTAGAGGATGATACCAGGGAATTAGTAATTGGGAACATGGAGATGGCAGAAACTCTGAACAAATATTTTGTATCAGTCTTTACGGTAGAGGACACTAACAATATTCCAACAGTGAATAGTCAAGGGGCTATGGGGGGGGGGGGGGGGGGGAAGGAACTTAAAACAATCACAATCACTAAGGAGGTGGTACGCAGTAAGATAATGGGACTAAAGACAGATACATCCCCTGGACCTGATGACTTGCATCCTAGAGTCTTAAGAGAAGTTTTTATATGAATAAAGTATATTGTGAAATAAAAAAAAGCAGCGGCAGGGATTGTGAATGCATTGGTTGTAATTTACCAAAATTCCCTGGATTCTGGGGAGGTCCCAGCAGATTGGAAAATTGCAAATGTAACGCCCCTATTTAAAAAAGGAGGCAGACAAAAAGCAGGAAACTATCGACCAGTTAGCCGAACATCTGTGGTTGGGAAGATGTTGGAGTCCATTATTAAAGAAGCAGTAACAGAACATTTGGAAAAACAAAAGTCGGTCAGGCAGAGTCAGCATGGATTTATGAAGGAGAAGTCATGTTTGACAAATTTACTAGAATTCTTTGAGGATGTAACGAACAGGGTGGATAAAGGGAACCAGTGGATGTGGAGTATTTGGACTTCCAGAAGGCATTTGACAAGGTGCTAACTTCCCCAAGGTGTAGGGAGCAATAAACTGTACGCACATCGCTATGCGGGCACCTTTTCAGGATGGAGAAGTTTTTCGGAACCGAAAGGGATTCCACTCCATGAATGTGCAACTCGTTGTCGACCACCAGCAAATAATTATAGCAGTGAATGATCACATCTGTGTGAGAGCGCTGTATCTGACATGTTTACCAGTCAGCCATAAGGTCAATGCTGGATGCTTGGTGACAAAGGATATGGCCTCGCCACCTGGCTGATGACCCCCCTGCGTGACACCCCCACCAAAGCCAAGCAGCGATACAATGAGAGCCACAGAGCCACACGCAATATTGTCGAGAAAATCATTAGAGTGCTTAAGCAGCGCTTTAGATGCCTGGACCACTCAGGAAGAGAGCTCCAATACCACCCTGAGCAGGTAGCTCAATTCGTGGTGGTGTGCTCCATGCTGCACAACTTGGCTATCAGGAGGGGACAAGAATTGCCAGAAGGGACTGATGGTCCACCTCAAGAGAGAGAGGAAGAGGAAGACGAGGATATGGACTCTGACCTCGGGCCAGACAATCAGGCTGACGCTGAAACCATGCCCATGCCCCCAGGACCACAGGAAAGGGCCCATTGTGGCTGCTGACTCTTATGTCAGCAGCTTATAAATGAACGCTTTGCTTGAAAGAACGTTGTTGTTATTTACAAAGCTACAACACTGATGGGTGTGCAGCTCATACATCAATGGTATGCTTCACCTTGGTGACAGTTGAAGTTTAAGCTGTTTCAAGTTAAGTTTAATGCTACCCTTTCATGTTAAGGAATCACCAGCGTGTAATAGTGCAGCTATCTGAGACAATGCGCAACAAGGTTATGTTAAATAAAAGACATTTAATCCGAACATTTGTTTGAAATCATAATTATTTCTGTAAAAAACACCCCGCCCCACCCCACAACAAGTTTATCACATTTACATCATTCAAATGGTCAACATTTCCAGCAACACAAAACACAAATGCAAATCAACAATGTAGCCCCCTCGCCCCTTCCCCCAACCCTCCCAACAAAATAGCACCAACAACATAAAAATATGCCTAAGACAACACCTGCGGCCATGCACCTCACTTTCCTTTTCTCCCCCCGCTTCTCCTCCGCACCCCTTGCGTTCCCCTCCTGACTCCAAGCTGCCTGGCCGAGGAGCTTCTCAGGTGATGCTTCATTGAGGGGGATGATGGCAGAACCGCTCGTTGGCCGGATACGGGAGAGGACGGTCCCGAGGTTGGAACCTACTCCGAGACAGAAACAAGATCTTCCTCCTGGCTCCATGTGTCATTGGCAATGGGGGTGCGGCACCTTGGGGTGCAGTGTCGTGCTCCGGGACCACTGAGAGGCCTCTGCCACCAGTGTTCCTGGCTATCAGCTCCAGGGCCACCACCATCCGCGGTACGTACTCCTTCATGGTGGCGGATATGCTGGCCAGCTGTCGTGATATGCCCCCCATTGTCTGTCGGATCTGCTGACCCATGTCAACACACTTCCTGGACAAGTGTACCATGTCCCCGCTCAGATCTGCTGCTCGTGGAGCAGACCTGCCACGTCGAACCAACCTCCACTTGGCCGGCGCCGTCCTGGAGACACCTGGGGTGCCCTGTGGCAAGTTGCTGGCGTCCGGTACCTCCAAGGTGGAGGTGGGACTGGCCGCAGGAGCACTAGATGTCATCGGTGTCGAATGGATTATGGAGCTTGGCGATGCAGGCTCCTCAAAGTCGACACTGTCATCCATTGAGAAGGGACCCAGCAGATGCACAGGTAAGAATTGGTGCTCCTCAGCACCAGATGGAGAATCGTCCGGCGAGTCCGTCCCCACGCCCCCACCTTCTGGCTCGGTGTTCTTGCATGGGGCCACGCTGCTGGCTGAGCTGCAAAACATAAATGAGGTTATTAAAGGAGAAGGGGGTGCTAGGGTCACAAGGTGAGTCCAGCACTACACACAGCATATGCACGGCAAAAGCAACACCACTATCAGGATCATCACAGACATTACATTTCATGACCATCACCAAATTCTGCATTTTAACGATTCTCATGGGAGCATCATGATTTAGAGAACAATTTTATGATTCATCTATCATATAATATTGGTCGGATATGAGTGGGTGTGGCATCTATTGTCTTTACATCACTCAATGGTGTATACTTTACTCACGAGGCATCACATCAGGTTCTGCTGCTGCTTGCGTGGCCGACCAGGTCCCCACTAGTGCCAGCACCCGCTCCTTGATGTTGGTGAGCTCGATGATGACTGGTGGCCCCCCACCCGTTCGCCTCTGCTCGGCCCCATTCCTCGAAAGCTTCTTCTGCAAAAAATAACACCAGTACGACATGGCATGAGATCATTGCGTGAGATCATTGCTAGGTACTGCCACAGAGACTGATACAACACATAACCAACAGATGTAATCATGATTATTATGATAATTATCATTCTTTATCTAAAGACGTGCACCGTGAATGCATGCTTTGAGTACAATATTCCTAGTATCAATGCAAGACATCACATCTGATTTTAATCACTCATTACACTTAAATTCAAATTATGTAAATATATAAGTACATGTAAATAAATGTAATACTTACTCTGGCGGATCCGACAAGGTCGTTCCATCGCTTGCGGCATTGGTAGCCCTCACGCACCTCGTTGGTCACCGGCAAGACCACCTCGGCAATGTCGGCCCATATCTTCTGGTTGGCCTTTGTGGTGGGCTTCCCATGCCCTCCCTGGGTCAATTGACCCCAGCGTGATTCGATCTCCTGCATGAGGGAGGCATTTGCCTCATCCGAGAACCTCCTTGCTCTTTTTCGCCTTCCCAATTGTTCCACTCTCAGCTCACTGCTTTCGCCAGCATCCTCAGTCTCCACAGCATGCTGGGTCGCCTCCTCCATCCCTTCCATTTTAAATATTATTTTTTCGACAAAAACTCGGTGGCAACAACATTCTTTGTGCTCAGCAGTCTTTTTGCTGCTGGTGAATCTCCCTCCTGCCTCTCACAACAGCCAAACACCCACACAACACACCCACACACGCATTCAGTTCCTCTCTGCTCCCTCACTCTCTGTCTCCTCTTCTGCGCATGTAAAGATGACCTTTGACCTCATGAAATGCGGGAAACGAGCGTTGCCATGCCATTGCTATATGGATGCTGACACTTTATGGCAGAAGGTCAAAAAAATGTAATGCTAACTCCCATTTCAGATCGCTCGTGGTAACGACCATTTTAAAAAATGGAAAGTTAGGGTTTTGAAAATGGGCGATAATCCGACGATCTCAAAACCCATATTTACCGCCCACTCTGGAAATAACACCCATTTTTGGACGATCTGTACAAAAGTGGAAAGTCTAGCCCTATATCCTTTTTGTAATATGGAGACCAGAACTGTGCGCAATACTCCAAGTGTGGTCTAACCAAGGTTCGATATAACTTTAACATAAAGTCTCTGCTTTTGAATTATAGCATCTTTCACAACCTCAGAATGTCCCAAAGTATTTTACAGCCAATGAAGTACTTTTGAAGTGTCGTCACTGCTGTAATTTAGGAAATTCAGCAGGTAATTTGTGCACAGCAAGCTCCCACAAACAGCAATGTGACTAATGAGATTTTTTTCTGTTGGCCAGGACACCAGGGATAACTCCCCTGCTCTTCTTTAATAGTGCCATGGGATCTTTTACATCCACCTGAGAGAGCAGATGGAGCCTCGGTTTAATGCCTGTGCTGAAAGACAGCACTCAGCACTGCACTGGAGCATCAGCCTGGATTATGTGCTCAAGTCCCTGGAGTGGGACTTGAACCCACAACCGTCTGACTCACAGGTGAGAGTGCTGCCCACTGAGCCACGGTTGACATCTGAGGGGAATGGATAGATCAGGTGGACCACTGAGCAGTCCATTGATTCCGAACAAAAGCTGGAGTTTTTGGCCCTCCTAAACACTTCGTCTCCTTCCTCGCCAGCGGTGGGAGGGTCCTAGTGGTATTCCGATTCCGGGTACATTGCACGTTGTGCAGCAATGCTTTGCAGAATGAAACATACAAATACACAGCAGGAAACTCTGTGTGAGCTGTACTACAGAGAAAGCCCTCAGACTGAGCCTTCTCCAGGGATCGAGACTGGCCCCTCAGTCTTTCACCATATCGTGGATATTGGATACATACTTGAAAAGTAAAAAATTGCAGGGCTATGGGCAAAGAGCAGGGAGAGGGACTGATCAGACAGCTCTTTCAAAGAGCTAGTGCAGGCACAATGGGCCAAATGGCCTCCTCCTTGCGGTATCATATGATTCTGTATCAATCAGCCCTCAGCAAGCTTTGTCTTTACTTAAGTTTAACAAGAGGCAGAGGGCAGTGTGAGATTTGGGTTCTGCCTCTTTTTGCAATAGGCAAACTGTGTATCATAAGTATTCACTGAAACAGGCAGATTACTGAGAGTTTAATCCCACAGCAAGTTTTGGTTTTGTCTGTTTAGATCCAACTTTTTATGGCATTCTGATCGATTGCACAAATAAAGGAATGGTTACAGTGCGCAATTTTTGCAATCTTTTTAATTAATCCAACAAATCAACAGTATGATATTCAGATTCAGTAAATATGATGGAAATACACATTAATAGTTCATGTGGTCCAGTTTAAATATATGTTTACAAATATAAACTGATCTGCAGTGTCCATGCACTGATTGCAAAATAATTACAGTTTTTTAACCAGTATTTTTCTCTGAAGAATTCCTTTTTATTCTCAATCCCATCCCTTCCCGAAGCCAGGACACAATTGCTCGCACTGTGCCTGAGAGCTGTGCATTTAACAAGGTGCATTGCTGCCATCTGGTGGAACCAATTAAATTACAACAGCCAACATTAGCATCCTCAACCAGGCCAACATCCCCAGCATTAAAGCATTGACCACACTTGATCAGCTCCCCTGGGCAGGCCACATTGTCCGCATGCCAGACACAAAATCCCAAACAAGCGCTCTACGTGGAACTCCTTCACGGCAAACGAGCCAAAGTTGGGCAGAGGAAACGTTATCCTCAAAGCCTCCCTGATAAAATGCAACATCCCCACTGACGCCTGGGAGTCCCTGGCCAAAGACCGCCCTAAGTGGAGGAAGTGCATCCGTGAGGGCGCTGAGCACCTCGAGTTTCATCGCCGAGAGCATGCAGAAAACAAGCGCAGGCAGCGGAAGGAGCGTGTGACAAACCTGTCCCACCCACCCTTACCCTCAATGACTCTCTGTCCCACCTGTGACAGGGACTGTGATTCTCGTATTTGGACTGTTCAGCCACCTAAGAACTCATTTTAAGAATGGAAGCAAGCCATCCTCCATTCCGAGGGACTGCCTATGATGATGATGATGATTTGGCCGAGAAATTCGGTTCACAGCACCCGTTGGTTGGGCGCTATGGGTGCTGAATTGGGACCAAAATGGGGTTCGAGCAGCACAGGCACATTTCTGGTGCGGACCGCTCCGGACACCATCTTGGCGAGGTCGGTGGGGCGGTTGTGAGGAGCGTGCGCGAAACGTAAGGCAGACCGTAACATCAATCACCAGCACTGCCATTTTCATCACTATCGCTGGAGCTAATGCCCGGTGTTAACTTCACACACCTCAACATGTGTTCAGCAGCAGGAAGAACCACCACCAGCGATATTTAAAGGGATCATCACCGACTTTCAGGTAACTTGCTGTTTGATATCTACTGGCTCTGTGTAAGTTTGTGGGAGTGTTTTGGAGTTTCTAGAGTTGTTTAAAGTTGGTGAGGTGACGGAGTGGTGCTGCAACTGGAGAAGGCCTGGCTCCTGACTTCAAGGGTTCTGATCAGACCACTTGCTCCCAGTTACGGATGCTCTAGTTGTCATTCCCCTCGGCCTGCAGCATGACAGGGAGATGGAGCAGAGGCAGCGAAGAAGAGGACAAGCTGCTCGCAGAGGGAGGAAGAGTAGGGGGAGAAGGGCTCTCAGCCACTCGGGTCTTCCGAGAGCAATTCTCTTATCTCAGCCTGAGCCAGGAGCAGTGCGTGAGGTGTCTGCAGTTTATGAAGGAGGCGCTCACCCAAACTCTGCCATCTCTTGCGACCAGACCTGCAGCCTCTCTCCAGGACAAGGACAGCACTGCCAGTGGCTGTGAAGGTGACCGTGGCCCTGAATTTCCTCACAACCAGATCCTTCCAGGCTGGAGCAGGCGATATCTGTAACATCTCACAGTTCGTCGTCCACTGCTGCACAAGGGAGGTGCTCCATCGGAATCGAGGAAGACTTGCTTCCACTCTAAAAATGAGTTCTCAGATGACTGAACAGTCCAATACAGGAATTACAGTCTCTGCCACAGGTGGGACAGATAGTCGTTGAGGGAAAGGGTGGGTGGGACTGGTTTGCCGCACGCTCCTTCTGCTGCCTGCGCTTGCTTTCTGCATACTCTCGGCGACATGACTCGAGGTGCTCAGCGCCCTCCCGGATGCACTTCCTCCACTTAGGGCGGGCTTTGGCCAGGGACTCCCAGGTGTCGGTGGGGATGTCACACTTTATCAGGGAGGCTTTGAGGGTGTCCTTGTGATGTTTCCGCTGCCCACCTGGGGCTCACTTGCCATGTAGGAGTTCCGAGTAGAGCGCTTGCTTTGAGAGTCTCGTGTCGGGCATGCGGACAATGTGGCCCGCCCAACGGAGCTGGTCAAGTGTGGTCAGTGCTTCGATGCTGGGGATGTTGGCCTGATCGAGAACACTTATGTTGGTTTGTCTCACCTCCCAGGGGATTTGCAGGATCTTTCAGAGACACAAACAGATTTTCTTTATCCCAGGAGAGGGGATTTCATTGACTTCTCTCTGAACAGAGAGAAGCAGAGCACTTTGTCAGATAGCAGACTTCCCATAGTGCAGGGTGCCATTGACTGCACGCACGAGGTTTCGTGGGCTCTGTATATAAATGTTGAGTACCACACCACAAAGGTCACTACTCACTGAATGTGCAGCTGGTGTGCGATCATGTTCCGTACATCATGATGGTGAATGCCTGATATCCTGGCCAGTCTGCTGTTCCCTCAGTCTTTGAACCACCAAGGCAAACCAGAGGCTGGTTAGTGGACAACAAGGGCTATCCACTGACCACCTGCTTCATGACTCTGCTCCACAACCCAACTACACACGGCCAACATGTGAACAACGAGAGCCATACTGCCACACAAAACATCATAGAGCAGACCACTGGTGTCCTAAAACAACGCTTCTGCTGCCTGGACCATCCTGAAGGAGCCCTGTAGTACTCACCGGAATGTGTGAGTCTCAAGTCATGGGGGTCTGCTGTATCTTCCACAACCTGGCTATCATGAGGTTACAGCCCTTGCCACCAGGGATAGGGCCACCAGCTCAGGAGCAGGAACAGGAGGAGGAGGAGGAAAAGGAATAGGAGGAAGAGGAGGAGGAGGAAGCGGAGGAGGCCACGATATCCGAAATAGAATCATCCGCTTGTGGTACCAGTGACCACAACATCAATTCCCCTTTCAACATCAGTCCCACACCTTACCTTCCCTTGTTACTGGCCACAATGCTGAAATAAAAGTCCCCACAAAGCAAACATTCCAATCAAACTTTATCCATCTCTCCATCCAATATT
Source organism: Pristiophorus japonicus (assembly GCF_044704955.1). Taxonomy (NCBI): domain Eukaryota; kingdom Metazoa; phylum Chordata; class Chondrichthyes; family Pristiophoridae; genus Pristiophorus; species Pristiophorus japonicus. The sequence goes on along the minus strand of NC_091982.1, from coordinate 141,253,579 downwards.
ACATCAAAAATCAGCAAATCACCCTTGTGCATCCCCTCAGTGCCTGCCTCCCACCTGCCTTTGCTTGCCCTAGTGCTCCTACGCGGTGCTACCCCAGTGGCTACAGCACGGCTGGTGGAAGGCTGCTGACTTTTTCAGTGGTGGAGACTGCAGACGACCTTGAAGGACGACCTCGAGCAGCTCTGGGCCTAGTAGGCTGCAACACATCGGTATGGCAACAGTAGTCTGGGCTGGCTTACGGACAACAGTAAGGGCACTAGCGGAGCGACAGGGGCGGGAGGACAAATGCTGTCATCCTGAGAGAGGACAGCAGGTTCATTCTCCATGGAGCCACTGCCACTCCCCCCGGGCAGCGCCTCAGCAATCCGAGTAATGTGCTGGAGTACGGACTGCTGGACCGCTATAACACCCTGCGAGCCCCTTTCCACACTGGTAAACCCGGCCATGATGGCAGCAGTCTGAGCCTGCATGCCTTCGGTCTGAGCTTCCACTGCAGCTCACAGACCTTGGGTGGTTTCTGCTGGTGCTGCAATGGAAGCTGAGACATCAGCCATCAGACGCTGCATGATGGATGGGTCCACAAGTTAATGGATCTGCCCATCCCTTCCACACTGGACAGGATGGGCTCCAAGCTGTGCCAAAAAACCCTGTATAAGGCTGGAGTTGGACTCCTCCATGCTCCTTGACATTGCACTCAGGTTCTCTGGCAAGTCTGCCAAAGCACTAAGCATTTCATTGTGCATACCCATCAGTGTTCGTCTGTAGGCCCCCGCATGCTATTGAAGTCTTTGTCTGAGTCCTGTGCAGCAGAACTCGTGTGTGCTCGCGCCCTGGGGAGCTGGCACCTGGGCTACCCTTTCCCCCTGCCCTGACTGCAGCCCACTCGTGCCCGGTGCCTCGCCACATGTAATTCCCACGTCTAACCTATCCTATAAAGTAGAGTGTCCATCTCTGAGCTGGTGGCTGGGTGTGTGAAATCGAGTGACCGTGTTTCTTCGTCAGTCTCCTCTCCTTCTTCTTGTTGAAGCACTGGATGGGCAGACTGGATTTCTTGGGTGTGTGAAAGGAGAAAGGCTCAAGGGTAGGGTGGTGGTGAGGGGAGGGGTGTGGGGGGGAAAGGAGGGGGGCAGGGAGCAAGAGGTGCATGCTTACACCATTGCAGCCTGTAAACCAATTGTGGGATGAGGGGGAAGTGGGATGTGAGAAGGAGGATAATGTGTGAGGATACCGGCATCTGGTATTCTTTCAGCCCCACCGCTGGCCACGGGCTCAGCCATGTCCTTGCCAAGAATGGCCAGCACCATCTCTTCCTTGTGGGTGAGGTCATGCAGGCGAACCTGTCCCTCGCCGGTTAAGTTCTGCTGGCACCGGTTATGCGCCACCTATTCCTGAAAGAGAGAAGAAGTGAGTGTGGGGCAGTGTATTTGGGTGACATGTGTCAGTGAGTGTGGTGTAGTGTGTTTGGGTGATGTGTGTCAGTGAGTGTGGGGCAGTGTGTTTGGGTGACATGTACCAGTGAGTGTGATGCAGTGTGTTTGGGTGACGTGTGTCAGTGAGTGTGGGGCAGTGTGTTTGGGTGATGTGTGTCAGTGAGTGTGGGGCAGTGTGTTTGGGTGACATGTACCAGTGAGTGTGATGCAGTATGTTTGGGTGACGTGTGTCAGTGAGTGTGGGGCAGTGTGTTTGGTTAATGTGTGTCAGTGAGTGTGGTGCAGTGTGTTTGGGTGACATGTACCAGTGAGTGTGGGGCATTGTGTTTGGGTGAAGTGTGTCAGTGAGTGTGGTGCAGTGTGTTTGGGTGATGTGTGTCAGTGAATGTGGTGCAGTGTGTTTGGGTGATGTGTGTCAGTGAGTGTGGTGCAGTGTGTTTGGGTGAAGTGTGTCAGTGAGTGTGGTGCAGTGTGTTTGGGTGAAGTGTGTCAGTGAGTGTGGTGCAGTGTGTTTGGGTGAAGTGTGTCAGTGAGTGTGGTGCAGTGTGTTTGGGTGATGTGTGTCAGTGAGTGTGGTGCAGTGTGTTTGGGTGAAGTGTGTCAGTGAGTGTGGTGCAGTGTGTTTTGGGTGATGTGGGTCAGTGAGTGTGGTGCAGTGTGTTTGGGTGATGTGTGTCAGTGAGTGTGGTGCAGTGTGTTTGGGTGAAGTGTGTCAGTGAGTGTGGTGATGTGTGTCAGTGAGTGTGGTGCAGTGTGTTTGGGTGATGTGTGTCAGTGAGTGTGGTGCAGTGTGTTTGGGTGAAGTGTGTCAGTGAGTGTGGTGCAGTGTGTTTGGGTGATGTGTGTCAGTGAGTGTGGGGCAGTGTGTTTGGGTGACGTATGTCAGTGAGTGTGGTGCAGTGTGTTTAGGTGAAGTGTAACAGTGAGTGTGGTGCAGTGTGTTTGGGTGATGTGTGTCAGTGATTGTGGTGCAGTGTGTTTGGGTGACGTATGTCAGTGAGTGTGGTGCAGTGTGTTTGGGTGACGTATGTCAGTGAGTGTGGTGCAGTGTGTTTGGGTGATGTGTGTCAGTGAGTGTGGTGCAGTGTGTTTGGGTGAAGTGTAACAGTGAGTGTGGTGCAGTGTGTTTGGGTGAAGTGTAACAGTGAGTGTGGTGCAGTGTGTTTGGGTGACGTATGTCAGTGAGTGTGGTGCAGTGTGTTTGGGTGAAGTGTAACAGTGAGTATGGGGCACTGTGTTTGGGTGACGTGTGTAAGTGAGTGTGGGGCAGTGTGTTTGGGTGACATGTGTAAGTGAGTGTGGGGCAGTGTGTTTGGGTGACGTGTGTAAGTGAGTGTGGGGCAGTGTGTTTGGGTGATGTGTGTCAGTGAGTGTGGTGTAATGTGTTTGGGTAATATGCCTGTCATGGTTGAATAGCTGGCAGTGTGTGCAAGCTGTGAGATATGGGGTTGAGGATTGCAGTAGTGGTAAGTGTGTACGGGTGAAGTGAAGCTATGAAGGTACGGTGTGAGTCGTGTTTGATAGAGATCGTTAGTAGGTGAGCGATGGGGGTGTGGTGCATTGAGCAGTGTGTGAGGCTAGTGGTGCAAATGGTGGGATATGGCATTTGAAGATGAATTCACTGACCTAGACCATTCTTGTAAGGTCACTGAACTTCTTCCTGCACTGAGTCCAGGTCCTCAGGGCTACTGGCATTGACCACTGTGGCTCTCTGCTCCCATTGCAGTCTGGTCTGTTGCTTGGGAGGGTCTCCTGGCCCCCTGTGCAAAGAGGACCTCTTTCCTGGAGTTGGTCTCCTGCACAAAGGCCTCCAGTGATAACCTTGGAGCCCTTTCTCTTGCCTGTTGAGCCATTACTCAGACTATTATAACATTTGCCTGCACAAGCAGTTCTAGTACCTGTTGCAGGCAAAAGGCACCTCCCCTTTAAGAGGTGAAGATTGCCTTTAAGAAGTGCAGGCTAGCTTTAATTGGAGTTAACCCCGCACGAACTTGGGCTCTCTCCTGAGCGTTTAGCCACTCCACAGCACATGCTGGGCTCGGATGAACACTACAATCATGTAAAGTAGCAACAGCCCAAACTTTCCTCTGAACGGGCGCGGGTTGCTATGGTGTTGCGGTCCCCGCACTTGTTTGCGGGGGATACCGAATTTCTAGGCCAGTGCCTTCACAGGATCACCCAAGGAAGACCATTCGGCCCATCTTAATTTATCCATTAGACAAACTCTACTCTCCCTTGTCCCACTGCCGCACCAAATTGTTTCATAAATGAATTGCAGGATTTCTACCTCCATCTCTCCAAGTGTTGTTCACTATCAGTTCACCTCCTGATGTCAGTCCGCAAGTTACCCGTTGATTAGTTTGAAGCTGTGTCCCCTTGTCCTACACTCACAGTTTAATTGGAAGTACTATCCCAGGTGAACATTTTCAATACCATTTACTATCTTATATCTGTCTATAGGGATACGGTGGTGTAGGGTTTAAGTTACTGTGTGGGTAATCCAAAGGAGGTGGCTGAATTTTAACCCCCTCCCAACAGGTGGGAGCAAATCGGGGGGGGGGGGGGGGGGTTAAAATATCAGGAGTGGGAAACCCAACCCGACCCCAATTCCAACACATTCCTTTCCCGTTAAATTTTAAAGTGCAGAAATAAAGCCATAGAGAGGGCTCCCTCAGGGCCCTAATTTAATAGTGTGAGGGGGAGACCGGAGCTGTGGGATTTACAGTAGCTGATCCTGGGGGTGGGGGCTGGCTCGCTGAGGTAAATGGTTCTTTCAGCATAAGTTGTGGGCCAGAAAGTGCTCCCCCCCCCGCCCCCCAGTCCCTCATGGACGCTTTCGACCTCCTCCAGTCCCAATCGCCACCCTCCCCCCTCCCAAATCTCCACCCTCTCCCCCTCCCGATTTCCAGCCACCCCCCCACTCCCAATCTCCACCCTAACCCCACTCCTGATCTCCACCCTCCCCCACTCCCGATATCCAGCACCCCACCCTACTCCCGATCTCCACCATCCCCCCTCCCAATCTCCACCCTAACCCCACTCCCGATCTCCACCCTCCCCCACTCCCGATATCCAGGCCCCCCCCACTCCTAATCTCCACCCTAACCCCACTCCCGATCTCCACCCTCCCCCACTCCCGATATCCAGGCCTCCCCCACTCCCGATATCCACCCTAACCCCACTCCCGATCTCCACCCTCCCCCACTCCCGATATCCAGCCCCCCCCTCACTCCCGATCTCCAGCCCCCCCCCCGATCTCCACCCCCCCTGATCTCCAGCCCCCGCCTACCGCACTCCCGATCTCCAGCACCCCCACCCACTCCTGATCTCCAGCCCCCCCCCCCACTCCCAATCTCCACCCTCCCCCCTCCCCAACTCCCGATCTCCAGTCCACCCCCTCCCGATCGCCACCCTCCCCCACTCCCAATCTTCAGCCCCCACTCCCGATCTCCACCCTCCCCCGTCCTGATCTCCACCCTCCCCCACTCCCAATCTCCAGCTCCCCCCTCCCGATCTCCACCCTCCCCCACTCCCAATCTTCAGCCCCCACTCCCGATCTCCACCCTCCCCCCTCCCGATCTCCAGCCACCCCCCCTCCCGATCTCCAGCCACCCCCTACTCCCGATCTCCAGCCACCCCCCACTCCCAATCTTCAGCCCTCCCAACTTCTGATCTCCAGCCTCCCCCCTCCCGATCGCCACCCTCCCCCACTCCCAATCTTCAGCCCCCACTCCCGATCTCCACCCACCACCCCGCCTCCCGATCTCCACCCACCACCCCGCCTCCCGATCTCCACCTTCCTCCGCTCCCGATCTCCAGCCCCCCCCACCCACTCCTGATCTTCAGCCCCCCCAATCCCGATCTCCACCCACCCCCACTCCCGATCTCCAGTCCACCCAACTTCTGATCCCCAGCCTCCCCCCTCCCGATCTCCACCCTCCCCCATTCCCGATCGCGAGCGCCCCCCCCCCCACTCGCGATCTCCAGCCCCAGCCCAACCCCCAGCCCCAATCTCCAGTCTCTCATATTCCGGACCTCCAGCCCCCCCAACCCCCTCTCAATCTCCACCCCTCCCCCCACTCCCTATCTCCAGCCCTCCCCCCAACTCTCAATCTCCACCCCTCCCCCCACTCCCTATCTCCAGCGCCCGCCCTCAACTCTCAATCTCCACACACCCCCACTCCCTATCTCCAGCGCCCCCCCCAGCTCTCAATCTCCACACCCCCCACTCCCTATCTCCAGCCCTCCCCCCAACTCTCAATCTCTACCCCTCCCCCCACTCCCTATCTCCAGCCTCCCCTCACTCTCAATCTCCCACCCCCCCCTCCACTCTCGATCTCCAGCCTCCCCCTCGGCCCCAATCTCCTGACGTTCACACTCCCGAGTGCATACTGTGTAAATGCCAAGATGAGCCGCAGCCTTTTTCAAGCCCGGAATTGGGCCCAAAAATTACTAGTTGAATGTGTAGATTTTCTCAATCCTCGCCTGTAATCAGATCATGTGATGAGCACACAGGTGGGAACGTGTACTCCAAGGCATTTTCCTCAGCGTACCGTATACAAGGTATTCAGTGTGTGTGAGGTGTTGGAAAAGCTCTCTGCAATACAAACACCAGTACAGGCTACAACCAGAACGAACAATGGTAATGGGCAGGGAAAGTCCAGATGATCCATCAAGTCTGACCCACACTCACGATGTCTGCAGCATCAAGGTTAGACACTTTCTATCACCCTCTCCCATCCCCCTCTCCTGCCCCCCTCACCTCAACCCCCTCTCCCCCCCCTCATCCCCCTCTCTCCCCAATGTCCTTTCCCCCTCTCTCCCCCAACCCCCTCTCCCCAACGCCCTCTCCCCCAACCCCCTCTACCCCCTTTCCCCCAGCCCCCCTATCTCTCTCTACCGCCCCCCCCCCCCCCATCCCTCTCTCCCGCCTCCCCCCCCCGGTCCCCCAACCCCCACCACCATGTAATCTGTGAGAGACTAAGCATTCTTATTTTACCATTGTCGTTTTTGCTCTTTTCTCTCTTCATCCAATCTCTCTTTCCCTCTCTCTATTTCTCGTTCTGTACCTGATCTGATATTGAATTCACCCACGCTAATTCACCCTCCTTCTCAGTCCTTCCTCTGTTTATTTCACAATCCTTCAGGCTGATTGGTTGAGAAAATACCCAATTGCTTGATCTGCTCGCTCGGGTCCCAGATTCCTGGTTTCCCTCGCTGCACCGTTATTAGCCCGCAATTTCATCGACTTTGTGGGCAAAAATGTTTAAAACCTGAACTTGCAATTGTAAATCTAACTCACAGGGTTAACCCATCAGATGCCCCGCTCCAACAAACTCTTGGACAAATGTCCTTCGAAATATCTTCAGTTGAACCAAAAAAGGTGTTTGATAAAGTGCCACATAATGGGCTCCAGTTTCAGTTGAGGATTAGAACAGCGCACCTCTGAGAGATCTGCCGATTTCCTGGAATAAAAAGTGTGCCTGTTTCCTACCTTGCTATTCTCCACTTCCATGAGACCTCCTGTGGCCTCGGCGCAGGGTAGCAGCAACAGCGGGGGGCGGAGCTACAGCCCTGCGCCGAAAAGACTGCCGGCAGTTGCGCGCATGTGCAGTGGAGTCTGCGCGCGTGCGCAGTAGCTCCTGGCCCCCAGATTCGGTGTGCGTGCGCTGCAGGCTGTGTGGGAGGGGCCCGAAGCACGCCGCCCCTAGCCCTGGCCGAATGGGCTCCTGGAGCGGGTGACCGACTATGCGGAGGAGAAAGAGATCCTGAGCTCGGACCTGGAGACGGCAAACAAGAAAGGGAGAAGATGCTGTCAAAAGTGACCATCAAGAAGGAAGATATTGATTGCTCTCACTGACTGAGGCCATCGAGTGTTCCTTGGGACTGTCTTGGAGATGTTCGGAGGGGCGGGGGTAGCAGGAAAGCAAAGAGATTGGGAGCAAGACGTGACTAGGATTCGACCTGGGCAGGCTCGTTTGTTTAACGTTGCCCCTCTTCCCCTCCCCTCCCTCCCTCCTCTCCTCCCGGCCATGCTCATGACCCTATTGTAAGGGGTGGTTTGCAGGGGGTCAGCTTTCTCTTCTGACCTTATATGAGCGGTTCCGAATCGCTCCCACACCCTTGGTTCTAGACACTGGAATTATGAAGGGACTGTGACAGACTTGGACAGACAATCGGTTTCAAGGTAGGAAGCAGGTATGGCTTTATTGTGTTTAAAAAGAAGTAAAAGGCACACCTTTAATAACACACACAGACCGATACACACTGAGGGGTACAACACATTGAATAAAATGTCAAATTACAGCCTGTGGGGAAAAGAATACAGCTTAAACTCTAAATGGGGTAAAGAGGAGAATGCAGATACATTTACACAAGTTATCCCAGCCTCCCCCCTCCCAATTCCCCTAACGAACTAAGTTATAGCTCTGACGGTTCAGGGGCTATGCTCACCAATCCCTTTAGACAGTTGCCGGTGAATCACGATTTCGGGGTTCGCTGCACTTGGCCTTCGAGGCGAGCTGCACCCCGGACGGAGGAGAGGACTTTGGACTGCGTAGTCTTCGGTTGGGGTGCGTCCGTTGATGCGCTAAGTTGCCTTTTCGATTTATGGGATAAGTACCCACTTTCTTTGGTTTTAGTTAGTCCTTTAAGGTAATTTCTCACCCGTTGGCGTTCAGAAGTAGATTGTAGAGTGGAAACATTTGTTGATTCTTCGGTTTTTGCTGAGTTGGTTTTGGTTGGTCGTTTCGCTGGTTGTGGTAGCTCGACTTTGTCAATTTGGTTGCTGACAACCTTCCATTTCGTGGGCCTCGTGCTCAGTCGGTCCTTGACGATTTCTTGTAAGTTCCTTCACAACTCCATTTCTTCACTCCGGCTGCTTGTGTCTGTCTGTGTTCCTTTCGAGTCTGTGTTCTGCTAGTCTGTGCTCTGCTAGTCTGTGTTCTGCTAGTTTCTGTTTTTCTGTTCGAGTCTGTGTTCTGCTTCTCTCCTGTGTTCTGCTAGTCTCTATGTTCTGTTACTCTTTCTTTGTAAAACTGGGGGATAGATATATCCCCAAAAAAAGGCTCCGTTATCTCCCATCAAATCTCTTGGGCTCTATTTAAACTGTTCTGTCCATTGATTTTCAAATGTCTCCTTTGTCAGCAGTAACTCGATTAGGGTGTGAGAATGTGCTATCACTGGATTTGCATTGTTTTAGGATTGCCCAGTTTCTTGACCATGATTTCCATTGTGCTTGATTGGGTAATTCGATTATCTCTTAGAGGGTGAATAGCCTGGGGTCCTTAATGCACGAATTTGGCCCCACCTCCTGTATTTGGTAACTCTTTTTCGCAGCCAAAATGTTGTAGAATCTTAAAATTGATATGCTCCTTCCCATAGATGTTTAGGGGATCTCAAGCTTCTGTAATTTAGGTCCATTTTGAATTCCCTTTCCTATGAGTCCAAACACTGGGGGGGGGGGTCTCCATGAATGCATCCCCTTTTTATCCCCCGCAGGCTTCGTCTGCCCCTTTAAACTCATTTTAAAAGCCCAGAGAGGGATTCTTCTCTTCTGCAGGGGAAAGGTACCTGGAATCTTTGCGAGATATTGTGTGCGCTGCTGGAGGGCAGCCAGTGCCCCCGAATGGATGGGTGCTGCTGTAATAATTTTTTATTTACTGATTTATTGATTGATTTTTTATTTTTTTGATTTATTGATTTATTGATTTATTTATTGATCGGTTGATTTATTGATTTATTTATCATTTATTATTGATTATGGCTCTTTATTGCTAAAAGTGAAGTGTTTAATGCTTTGGAAAATCCCCTAACTTCCCTCTAACTTCCTTCCCCCCGCCCCATCTCTGCCTACCTGCGCCTAATTTCTAAAGTGTAGGCAAAGTTTTTCTGAGCGTACAAAAATCGACACTTACTCCATTCTAAGTTAGTTTGGAGTAACTTTTCATTGCCTAAACTTGCAAAACAGGCAGAAGTGGCTGGTAACGCCCCCTTTTGAAAAAAAAACTGAACTAAAACGAAACTAAACTAACTCACTAGAACTGGAGCAAACTAAATGTCGAGAATTGCGATTTCTAAGATACTCCAAACTAAACTAGCTGCTCCAAAAAAATAGGAGCAACTCCAGATGAAAATTGGGCCCAAAAAGCTTGCCAGCAAGGTTGAAGCCCACGGAATAAAAGGGACTGGAGCAAGGTTTACAGTGGTGTTCCCCAGGGGTCGGTACTGAGACCACTGCATTTCTTGATATATATTAATGGCTTGAACTTGATCACCGACCATACTCCACTTTCCCACCTGATCTTCATATCCCTTTACTCCCCTAGAGTCCAAAAATCTATCTATCTCAGCCCTGAATATACTCAAATACTCAGCATCCACAACCCTCTGGGGCAGAGAATTCCAAAGATTCACAACTCTCTGAATGAAGAAATTCCTCCTCATCTCTGTCTGAAATGGCCGACCCCTTGCCCCCTAGTTTTAGGCACTCCAGCCAGGGGAAACAGCCTCTCAGCATCTACCCTGTCAATCCCTTTCAGAATCTTTTATGTTTCAATGAGATCACCTCTCATTCATCTAAACTCCAGAGAGTATAGGCCCATTCTACACAATTCTCATCCCAGGAATCAATCCAGTGAACTTCCGTTGCACCGCCTCCAAGGCAAGTATATCCTTCCTCAGATAAGGAGACCAAAACTGTGCACAGTACTCCAGATGTGGTCTCACCAAGGTCATGTAAAACTGTAGCAAGACTTCCTTACGTGGATAGATTGGAGAAGCTGGGGTTGTGCTCCTTAGAGCAGAGAAGGTTGAGAGGAGATTTGATAGTGATGTTCAAAACCATGAGGGGCCTAGAAAGAGAGAAACTGTTCCTATTAGTGGAAAGGTCAAGAACCAGAGGGCACAAATTTAAGGTGATTGGCAGAAGAACCAAACATTTTTACACAGCAAGTGGTTAGGATCTGGAAGGCACTGCCTGAGAGGGTGGTGGAGGCAGGTAGAATTGTGGCTTTCAAAAGGGAGTTGGGTAAAATGTCATGTATGTATGCTTGGGGTGTCTAGCCACCAGATGGCGCCAGTGTCAGAGGTCATTGGGCTGTACGCATGTGCGGCCCTAATAAAGCAGAGCCAAGTTTGTACCTTTGTTAGTTTACAGTATTCAGTCTATCGCATTATTACATACATAACATTTGGCGATGAGGTAACTTAAGAACCTTCGTATGAAAAATGAGCATAATTGGAATTCTGGAGAGATTCGTGGAGGGAGAGGACTGGGCAGATTTTATAGCTCGCCTGGGACCAGTACTTCGCGGCCAACAAAATGGAGGAACCCACTGACGCAGTTAGGCGCAGGGCAGTCTTCCTCACGGTTTGCGGTTCAAAAATCTATGGACTCATAAAGAATCCTCTCTCGCCAGCAAGTCCAATGGACAAGGACTGTGAGGAATTGTGTGCTCTGGTACGTGATCATCTCAAACCAGAAGAAGGCATCATCATCTCACGATATCGATTCTACAAGCATGTTCGTTCTGAGGGCCAGGATGTGTCAGAATTCATTGCCGACCTAAGACACCTAGCTGGACCGTGTAAGTTCGAAAGCGCATTGTGAGACATGCTGCGGGACTTCTTTGCAATCGGCATCAACCACGAGGCGATCCTGCGTAAGCTACTGGCAGTGGAGACGTTGGATTTGAGCAAGCCCGTCACGATTGCCCAGGCATGCATGACGACGGACAAAAACTTAAAGCAGATATCATCGAAAAATTGGAACTTGGCAAGTACTGTAAACAAGATTGTATAGTCGTTTCGTTGAGTTGCATATGGCAGGGCCTACTCGACTGCGTATGCGCAACCTGTGGCAGCCCAAAGTCCCCCAACGGGAATGAATCTGATTTCACCATGTTGGCGCTGTGGGGGAAATCATCGGCCTCATCAGTGTCGGTTTAAAAGGTACATTTTTAAAGGCTGTTCGAGACTGGGGCATCTCCAGCGCATGTGTCACAACTGAGAAAGCGTGCTGTGACACACCACGTGGAGGATGATGCCAAATATAGCGCGGATCCGGATATTCAATCCGAGATACCAGAGGAGGAAGTGTATGGACTGTACTCATTCCTAACAAAGAGCCAACCGATAATGATTAATGTGAAACTTAACGGTGTGCTGGTACCGATGGAATTGGACACGGGTGCGAATCAATCAATAATGGGCCAGAGGACATTCGACAAGCTGTGGGATACTAAGGCTATGAGGCCTAAGCTGAGTCCAGTCAATGCCAAGTTGTGTACATACACTAAAGAACTCATAGCAGTGATTGGCAATGCAGTAGCCAAGGTGTCGTATGATGGTGCGGTTCATAATTTACCGTTATGGATTGTTCCAGGCAATGGTCCAATGCTGCTCGGCAGGAATTGGCTAGAAAAAATCAAATGGAATTGGAATGATATCAAAGCATTGTCGTCGGAGCTGAGCAAGTTCCCCTCACTGTTTGAACCAGGCATCGGCAATTTCACGGGAGCCAAGGTGCAGATCCACGCGGACTCAGATGCAAGACCCGTCCATCATAAAGCTCGAGCGGTTCCGTACATGTTGAGAGAGAAGGTCGAAATCGAACTGGACAGACTCCAGCGTGCAGGGGTCATATCACCAGTCGAATTTAACGAATAGGCCAGCCCCATTGTTTCTGTGTTGAAGAGTGATGATACTGTCAGGATTTGTGGAGACTACAAGGTTACGATCAACCGAGTTTCGAAACAGAATCAATACCCGTTACCGAAGGCTGATGACCTGTTTGCAACGCTAATGGGGGAAAGTCATTCATTAAACTAGATCTGACGTCGGCCTACATGACACAGGAGCTGGTTGAGACATTGAAGAAACTTAAGTGCATCAACACTCATAAAGGACTGTTTATCTACAGCAGGTGTCCTTTCGGAATTTGTTCGGCTACAGCCATATTTCAGAGGAACATGGAGAGTCTACTGAAGTCTGTCCCTAGAACCGTCATGTTCCAAGATGACATCCTGGTCACAGGCCATGATACCGCCAAACATCTGAACAACCTGGAAGAGGTTCTACATCGTCTGGACAAAGTGGGACTCAGACTGAAATGTTCAAAATGCGTCTTCATGGCACCGGAAGTCAAATTCCTGGGAAGGAAAATTGCTGCTGATGGCATCAGGCCTACGGACTCAAAAACCAAGGCCATCAAAAATGCACCCAAGCCTCAGAATGTGACGGAGTTGCATTCGTTCCTTGGTCTACTCAACTACTTCGGTAATTTCCTACCAAGATTGAGCACTTCATTAGAGCCACTGCACATGCTGCTAAGAAAAGGCAACAACTGGGTTTGGGGTGCGTCTCAAGATAGAGCTTTTGAGAAAGTTACTAATCTGCTTTGCTCTAACAAGCTGCTGGTATATTATGATCCATTAAAACGTCTAGTATTGGCCTGTGATGCTTCGTCATATGGAGTTGGTTACGTGCTCCAACAAGTCGGGTAATGAGTCGGGTAAACTACAACCTGTTGCGTATGCTTCTAAAAGTTTGTCAAAGGAAGAAACAGCCTACAGCATGGTAGAAAAAGAAGCATTAGCTATGTGTATAGGGTTAAAAAGATACATCAGTACCTGTTTGGTCTTCAGTTTCAACTGGGAACAGATCACAAGCCACTCATTTCATTGTTTTCAGAAAACAAAGTTATAAATACTAATGCATCGTCCCGCATCCAGAGGTGGGCACTGACATTATCTGCCTATGATTATGTAATTCGCCATTGACTTTGCACCGAGAATTGTGCTGATGCACTGAGCCATCTGCCGTTGTCCACACCAGAAGTGGAGACGCCACAACCTGCAGACCTACTGTTAGTTATGGATGCTTTTGAAAGTGAAGGAACCCCTGTCATGGCTCAACAAGTTAAGACCTGGACCAGCCAAGACCCGATATTATCGGTTGTGAAATGTTGTGTCCTTAGTCCTTAGTGGTGATTGGTCTGCCATACCTAAGCAAATGGGTGATAAGACTAAACCTTACAACTGTCGCAAAGACAAACTATCTATTCAGTCAGATTGTTTACTGTGGGGTAATCGTGTTGTTATGCCAAAGGAAGGCAGAGATAAATTTGTACATGATCTACATAGCACTCATCCCAGTATTGTCACGATGAAAGCCATTGCCAGGTCTCATGTATGGTGGCCTCGAATTGACTCTGATCTGGAATCATGTATGCATCAGTGCAACACTTGCATGCAGCTAAGTAAAGCACCAGCGAAATCGCCGCTGAGTCTGTGGTCATGGCCATCTAAACCATGGTCCAGGATCCACACCGACTTTGCAGGTCCCTTCCTGGGAAAGATGTTTTTAGTTGTGATGGATGCATATTCCAAGTGGATAGAGTGTATAATCATGTCATCCAGTACATCCACAGTTACCATTGTGAGCCTTCGTGTCATGTTTGCCACTCAGGGTCTGCCCGACATCGTTGTAAGTGACAACGGATCTTGCTGCACTAGTCTGGAGTTTCAAGAGTTCATGAAACTCAATGGTATCAAACAAGTGAGGTCAGCACCATTCAAATCCGCATCTAATGGTCAAGCAGAGCGTGCTGTCCAAACCATCAAGCAGCGTATGAAGCGTGTAACTTAAGGATCACTGCAGACTCGCTTGTCACGCATATTGCTTAGTTATAGGACAATACCCCATTCGCTTACCGGGATCTCCCCTGCTGAACTATTGATGAAGAGAGGTCTCAAGACCAGACTCTCTCTTGTCCACCCTGACTTGAACAATCATGTTGAATACAGACGTCAAGTCAGCAGTGGTATCATGATTGCACTGCTGTGTCACTTGACATTTCTGTTAACGATCCTGTGTATGTACTGAATTATGGTCAAGGTTCCAAGTGGATTGCCGGTACTGTTACAGCCAAGGAGAGTAACAGAGTGTTTATCGTCAAGTTCAAGAATGGGTAAACATGCAGGAAACATGTTGATCAGATAAAGCTGCGGCACACGGATGAACCGGAACAGTCTGAGGAAGACACAATCAGTGACCAACCAACCTACCCTCAGTCATCAGAGGACTCCGCTGTCAACAATGAATCTGGACTTTCAATCTCTGAAATGGTCATTGCCACTCCCATCAGATCGGCTACCCAGCCCCCAGTCATAACAGACTCAGCACGCTCGCCCAAGGCTGGAGTTGAACTGAGACGATCAACCCGTGAGCGGGAAGCCCCGGACCGTCTCAATTTGTAAAAAGACTGTTTCTAATATCTTAAAGGGGGATATTGTCATGTATGTATACTTGGGGTTTTTAGCCACCAGATGACGCCACTGTCGGAGGTCATTGGGCTATACACACGTGTGTGCAGCCCAGGTATAAAAGGCAAGCCATCTTGTAATGTAATCACTTTGGGCCCTAATAAAGCAGAGCCAGGTTTGTACCTGTGTTAGTTTATAGTATTCAGTCTATCGAGTTATTACATACATAACATAAATACCTGAAGGAAAGAAATTTGCAGGGCTACGGGGAAAGTGCGGGGGAGTGGGACTAGCTGAAGTGCTCTTGCAGCGAGCCGGCACCGGCTCGACAGGCGCAAAGGCCTCCTTCTGTGTTGGAATCATTCTAGAATTCCATTCCAAGATTCTTAAAAACCTCTGGAAACCATTTAAAGATGTTTCCAAACATTTCCAGATGGATTATAGTGATTTGGCGATATCACTAATTGACATTTTGGCAAACTGTAATAGGGATACAGTCAAATTTAACATCTGTCATTTAACATCTTCTGCCGCTGCGAATTCTTTGTTAAATGGGTTTGGTTTTAGCCATTTAAGCTGCACGATGGTCTCTGTATTTCTGAGTCTGAGAAGGTGACTGAATATACACTGGTGTGATGTTCCAGTCAATGAGAGGCTGTCACACTGTCACTTCTGTTCATGTAAATGAGGTACCAATGTTGGTGCTCCAAAGTGATTGAACTGTGGCATGACATTCAGGTCCGCAGGGTATTTTCTACAGTTGGTGGAAGGTGTCGTTGACAGTGCTATCAAGCGGCACTTACTCACCAATAACCTGCTCACCGATGCTCAGTTTCGGTTCTGCCAGGACCACTCGGCTCCAGACCTCATTACAGCCTTGGTTCAAACATGGACAAAAGAGCTGAATTCCAAGGTGAGGTGAGAGTGACTGCTCTTAACATCAAGGCAACATTTGACTGAGTGTGGCATCAAGGAGCCCTAGTAAAACTGAAGTCTCTGGGAATCAGGGGGAAAACTCTCCTGGCTGGAGTTACCTAGCACAAAGGAAGATGATTGTAGTTGTTGGAGGCCAATCATCCCAGCCCCAGGACATCGCTGCATGAGTTCCTCAGGGCAGTGTCCTAGGCTCAACCATCCTCAGCTGCTTCATCAATCACCTTAGCCCCATCATAAGGTCAGAAGTGGGGTTGTTCGCAACTCCTCAGATAATGAAGCAGTCCATGCTCGCATGCAGCAAGACCTGGACGACTTTCAGGCTTGGGCTGATAAGTGGCAAGTAACATTCGCGCCACGAGTGCCAGGAAATGGCTATCTCCAACAAGCGAGTCTAACCATCGACCCTTGACATTCAACGGCATTACCATCGCCGAATGCCCCACAATCAACATCCTGGGGGTCACCATTGACCAGAAATTTAACTGGACCAGCCACATAAATACTGTGGTAACAAGAGCGGGTCAGAGGCTGGGTATTCTGCGGCGACTGTCTCACCTCCTGACTCCCCAAAGCCTTTCCACCATTTACAAGACACAAGTCAGTAGTGTGCTGGAATACTCTCCATTTACCTGGATGAGTGCAGCTCCAACAACACTCAATAAGCTCGACACCATCCAGGACAAAGCAGCCCACATGATTGGCACCCTATCCACCATCTTAAACATTCACTCCCTCCACCACTGGTACACCGTGGCTGCAGTGTGTACCATCCACAAGATGCACTGCAGCAACTCGCCAGGGCTTCTTCGGCAGCACCTCCTAAATCAGCGACCTCTACCACCTAGAAGGACAAGGGCAGCAGGCGCATGGGAACACCATCAACTGCAAGTTCCCCTGCAAGTCACACACCATCTCAACTTGGAAATATATCTCTGTTTCTTCATCATAATTGGGTCAAAATCTTGGAACTCCCTCCCGAACAGCACTGTGGGAGCACCTTCATTACATGGACTGCAGCGGTTCAAGAAGGCAGCTCATCACCATATTCTCAAGGGCATTTATAAGAACATAAGAGCATAAAAACATAAGAAATAGGAACTGGAGTAGGCCATATTTTCCCTCGAGCCTGCTCCACCCTTCAATAAGATCATGACTGATCTGATCATGGACTCAGCTCCACTTCCCCGCCCGCTCCCCATAACCCCTTATCCCTTTGTCGCTCAAAAAACTGTCTATTTCTGCCTTAAATTTATTCAATGTCCCAGCTTCCACAGCTCTCTGAGGCAGCGAATTCCACAGATTTACAACCCTCTGAGAGAAGAAATTCTTCCTCATCTCTGTTTTAAATGGGCGGTTCCTTATTCTAAGATCATGCCCTCTAGTTCTGGTCTCCCCCATCAGTGGAAACATCCTCTCTGCATCCACCTTGTCAAGCCCCCTCATAATCTTATACGTTTCGATAAGATCACCTCTCATTCTTCTGAACTCCAATGAGTAGAGTCCCAACCTGCTCAACCTTTCCTCATAAGTCAACCCCTCATTCCCAGAATCAACCTTGTGAACCTTCTCTGAACTGCCTCCAAAGCAAGTATATCCTTTTGTGAATATGGAAACCAAAACTGTACGCAGTATTCCAGGTGTGGCCTCACCAATACCTTGTATAGCTGTAGCAAGACTTCCCTGCTTTTATACTCCATCCCCTTTGCAATAAAGGCCATTGGCCTTCCTAATCACTTGCTGTACCTGCATACTAACCTTTTGTGTTTTATGCACAAGTACCCCCAGGTCCCGCTGTACTGCAGCACTTTGCAATCTTTCTCCATTTAAATAATAATTTATGGGATGGGCAATAAATGCTGGCCTTGCCAGCGATGTCCACATCCCAGGAACGAGTTAAAAAAACACTCAGACTGCATGGTATTTGGGCAGTGGGGTTTCGAGTGTAACGGGCAGTGGGGATGGAGTGTAATGTGTGGTCGGGTCAAATGTAACTTTTGCTCTGAAGGTGAGAATGTCCGAGTTAATCAATTCTACTCTAACACTGCCATTTAATTTCAAAAGTGCAGTGGGCCAGAAAGCCATGTGTTGGTTCAAACACTGACTCTGACGATGATTCAGTAAGTGTGGCCTCTGCCTGATTTGAGAATACTGGACTGGTGAGGGAGTCAGTGAGCCAAGTCATTGATGAACTTGCCTGTGCGGAGTTGCTGGAGTGCTCAGTTACTGCGTGCTTGTTGGCAAGTTCTGTTCTGTATCAAGGACCGGGTGGAAGGCAAGTACAATCTGGTCTTCTTTGCAATTACAGTGGAGGCCATGATTATTGGCCAATCATACCGATGCTGCTGTAAGGAGATTCTGACTGTATATTTTCTGAGCTTGTTGCTTTCTGTGAGCCGCACAGATTCTCACAGCAAATGCCTCTCCCTCAAGGCTGGGTATGAACCGTCAGGTCAGGCAAGCTACAGAGGCTTTATCTTTCCTTTCACACTAACAGTCACTGTTTCACCGCGGCACAGTCAGTACCAGCTTCGGCGTGCAGAACGGCCTTAAGTCGGCCAACACACAAAGAAAGGGGCTGAATTTAAGGACCGCAGAATGGAGTCAGAAGGCTTGGGTTAACACCAACCCTCTCGGTAGGTGACTCCCTGCCACAACTCAAGGCTGGCTTCTTCTTGAACCAGTGCCGTCTTTGTGCAGTGAGTAGTGACACAATTCCCCGCCTCACCATGCAGCACTGGGGACTTCCCTCATGCACCCGCATGCAGCGCCCTCCCGATCTCACCTACATCCCCCCCCGCCCGCCCGGACAGGGAGCCAGCGAGCAGGGCATCGGCATTGCTGCATGGGGCAACAGAGGAGGGGGAATCAGGTGCAGAGTTGGCCTAAGTCTGTAGTCTGTGGGTCAGCGTGGCCAACACATGACAGATGTTACTGAAAGCCTGTGAGCAGCACAGCTGCCCATCCACTGGGCTGCGGGAATAACATGTTGCCGGGAGTGCATGGGGTGCAGGTGGCATGGTTGGAGGGGGGTATGGGGGGAGGGGGGCACGGGGCACGGGGGACGGAAGGGGGAGTCAGGGCGAGGGGGCATGGGGAAGGGAGGCACAGGGGGAGCACGGGGGAAGGGGCACGGGGGGAGGGGGCATAGGGGGAGGGGGGCACGGGGGGAGGGGGCATAGGGGGAGGGGGGCACAGGGACGGGAGGGGGAGTTGGGGGGAGGGGGGCAGGAGGGAGGGGGGCACGGGGGGGGCAGGAGAGGGAGTCGGGGGAGGGGGAGCGAGGGGGAGGGGGGACGGGGGTTGAGAGGCACGGGGGAGGGTTTGCGGGGGTGGGGAGCGAGGGGGAGGAGGCATGGGGTGAGGGGGGCATGGGGGGAGGAGGCATGGGAGGAGCACGGGGATGGGGCAAGGGGGGAGGGGGGCATGGGGTGAGGGGGTCATGGGGGAGGGGGCATGGGAGAGGGGGGCATGGGGGCACAGGGTGAGGAGTGCAAGGGAGGACGGGGAGTGCGGGGGGAAGGGGAGCCTGGGGGAAGGGGGGATGGTGGGAGCACGGGAGGGAAGTGGAGTGCGTGTCGGGCTGGGGCCCGGGGTGTGGGGGGGGATGAGATTTGAAGAAAGGGAGCAAATGCAAGGAACATGGGGCAAAAAGGAACAATGCTTTGTGGCACTGTGTCAAACGCCATAGATACACTGATCAATCCACTAGGCTCAAGTCGCATTTAACGTAAAAAATATGAAGTAAAAATCCATTGCTTGATGGGGAACAATTAGCTCCAGCTTCAATGCAAACATATTAAAGCAAAATTTTAGCCTGCAGACATTTAAGTTCAAATGTTTTGCCTTTCCTGTATCGTATTCCTCTCCGTCAATCAAAAGTGTGCCGTGAGCTGAGAATTCCTTCTGGTCCGGCATGTAGCAACATCACTGAGGCATTTGGGAAGATCTTCTCAGCTTGGCACTTGAAGAAACATGTTCGCAACTTCCCCGCCAGTGCCCAACGGCGAGCATTGTCCTCGACCAGGGATGTATGTGGTGGAGGAAGAAATATCTGCTGCCGACTTCTGGGGCCACACTCAGGAAATCAAACATTGCGACCCAGGATTTTACATCCTTATTGACAGAGAATCACAGCAGGCAGTGAGAGGGGAATCTTCAAACAAGTGACGCTGGACTTGTTGGCCAGAGCCGTTCTCACTCTTGTACGTGTAAAATTCGACCATCCTGAAATGACAAAAAACATGGCCCTGGTACCTGGTGACATGCTACAAACTGGAGCAGACAAATAGTTCAACCCAGTGAACTCAGATTCTCCAGGTGTGGCCTCACTAATACCCTGTACAGTTGTAGCGGGACTTCTCTGCTTTTATACTCTATCCCCCTTGCAATAAAGGCCAACATTCCATTTGCCTTCCTGATTACTTGCTGTACCTGCATACTAACTTTTTGTGCTTCATGCACAAGGACCTCCAGGTCTCTCTGTACTGCAGCACTTTGCAATTTTTCTCCATTTAAAATATAATAGCCCAGAAATTCCAACGTCCCGGGCCAGTACGAAGTTTCTACGGACCTGGGAAGGCATCGGAAAAGCCGGTTTTCATCGCACAATGAAGTGAAAACCGGCTATTCTGATCTGCCAAGCTGGAGCTCGACAGATCCTCTGCAGTCGAGAGCGAGGACATTTGCACAGGTAAGATTGCAGGATTTACACATATCTTTCCCGGCAAATGTCCTCAAAACTCTTGCGCCTGATAGTTTACTTTTACAGGCGTAAGAGTTTTAAAACACAAGTAAAACATAAAAAATTAAATTAAAAAAACACATATTATTTTTTTAAAACCCTGCCCAATATATTACATTTATTTTTAACCAGCATTAAAACTTTTTTAAATAATCAGCAAATTTTTTTTCTTTAAAAAACATTTCTAACAACTTTAATTTCTATTAGTTTATTTATGTGTGGTGTTTTTTTTAATGTTTAATGTAGTGTTTGTGTGTTTTGGGGTGTTTCTCATTCATAGTAATAGACGATTCGGATTGACGAATCACCTATTACTATGAATGAGAAAATACTTACCTGTGATTGGGTGTCCAGACCCACATGACTCCTGCGGATGTCCCAACGTGAACGTGTTGCGACGTGCAGTCAGGAGAGGCCTCGAGCGGGCCTAGCAGCTTCAGGTAAGTGCACATTTTCTGTCCTTTCTAAAGTGGTTTGCCCGCGGGAAGACCTCGAGAGGAATTTCTGAGCCATTTTGATTTTCTATTTTTTCTGCCAAAGTGGATAACCTCACATTTTCCCACATTATACTCAATCTGCCAAATTTTTGCCCACTCACTTAACCTGTCTATATCCCTTTGCAAATTTTGTGTGTCCTCCTCACAATTTGCTTTCTCACCCATCATCATCATCATCATAGGCAGTCCCTCGGAATCGAGGAAGACTTGCTTCCACTCTTAAAATGAGTAAAAAGTGGCTGGACAGTCCAATACGAGAACCACAGTCCCTGCCACAGGTGGAACAGATAGTTGTCAAGGGAAAGGGTGGGTGGGACAGGTTTGCCGCACGCTCTTTCTGCTGCCTGCGTTTCATTTCTGCATGCTCTCGGCGATGAGACTCAAGGTGCTCAGCGCCCTCCCGGATGCACTTCCTTGACTTAGGGCAATCTTTGGCCAGGGACTCCCATCTTTGTATCATCAGCAAACTTGGCTACATTACCCCTTCATCCAAGTCATTAATATAGATTGTAAATAGTTGAGGCCCCAGCACTGATCCCTGCGGCACCCCACTAATTACCGTTTACCAACCGGAAAATGATCCATTTATCCCGACTCTCTGTTTTCTGTTAGCTAGTTAATCCTCTATCCATGTTAATATATTACCCCCAACACCGTGAACTTTTATCTTGTGCAGTAACCTTTTATGTGGCACCTTATCGAATGCCTTCTGGAAATCCAAATACACCACATCCACTGGTTCCCCCTAATCTACCCTGCTCGTTACATCCTCAAAGACCTCCAGCAAATTTGTCAAACATGATTTCCCTTTCATATAAAACCGTTGCTTGATTGAATTATACTTTTCAAAATGTTCCACTACTGCTTCCCTAATAATGGACTCCAGCACTTTCCCAGATGTGAGGCTAACCGGTCTATAGTTTCCTGCTCTTTATCCTCCTCCTTTTTTAAATAGAGGTGTTACAATTGCGGTTTTCCAATCCACTGCCACCGCCCCAGAATGCAGGGAATTTTGGTAGATTACAACCAATGATTCCACTATCTCTGCAGCCACCTCTCTCAAGACCCAAGGTTGTAAGCCATCAGGTACAGGGGACTTGTCCGCCTTTAGTCCCATTATTTTACTGAATACTACTTCTTTAGTGATAGTGACTGTATTAAGTTCCTCCCTACCTATAGCCCCTTGGTTATCCACTGCTGGGATGTTTTTAGTGTCGTCTACAATGATGACCGATACAAAATATTTGTGCAACGTCTCTGCCATTTCCTTGTTCTCCATTATTAATTCCCCAGTCTCATCCTTTAGTCACTTTGGGTGCAGTCTGGGTATATTCAAAGCAGGACCATCAAAGCAGGAGCTCGTTGGGTGACAAAGGAGTTAGAGAGCAGGATGAAGCAAGTAAAGGGGATGTATGACAGATGTCAGCTCGATAATACAAGGCAGAACCTGACAGAATATAAAAAATACAGAGGAGAAGGAGAGAGAAAAAGGAAATGAGGAGCAAAGAGACAGTACAAGAATAGTTTGGTGGCTAACATAAAAGGGAATACAAATGTCTTCTATTGGCATATCAACAGTAAACGGTTGTCAGAGGAGCGGTGGGGCTAATTAGGGACCAAATTGGAGATCTGTTGGTGTTTGCCAAGGAAGAGAACTTTGCCAAAGCTACGGTAAAAAAGGAGGTTGCCAGGATACTGGCCTAGATACAAGTAGATAAATAGGAGGTACTAGAAAGGCTGGCAGAACTTACAGTGGATAAGTCGCCCGGCCCGGATGGGATGCATCCTGGGTTGCTGAGGGAAGTAGGGTAGAAATTGTGGAGTTACTGGCCACAATCTTCCAACCCTCCTTAGATACAGGGGTGGTGCCAGAGGACTGGGGGTTTGCAAATGTTACATCCTTGTTCAAAAAAGGAGAGCAGGATAAACCTGGTAATTACAGGCCAGTCAGTTTATCGTCGGTGGTGGGAAAGCTTTTAGAAACAATAATCTACGAGAAAATTAACAGCCACTTAGACATGTGTGGACTAATAAAGGAGAGCAGCACAGATTGTTAAAGGCAATCATGTTTGACTAAGTGGATTGAGTACTTTGATGAGGTGACACCGGGTGGATGAGGGCAGTGCAGTTGATGTGTATATGGACTTTCAAAAGGTCTCTAATGAAGTATTATATACTAGGCTAGTTAGCAAAATTGAAGCCCAAGGGATAAAAGGGGCAGTTGCAGTATGGATACAAAATTGGTTGAGGGATAGAAAATGGAGAGACTGGCAGTTTTTCGGACAGGAGGGAGATATACAGCGGTGTGTCCCAGGGTTCAGTACTAGGGCCATTGCTGCTTTTGATATACATTAATGACTTGGACGGTACGGGCATAATTATGAAAGTTGCAGGTGACACGAAACTTGGAAGTGTAGCGAACAGTGAGAAAGATAGTAATGGACTTCAAGAGGACAGAGACAGGCAGGTGGAATGGGCAGACACGTGGCAGATTAAATTCAACACAGAAAAGTGTGAGGTGATACATTTTGGTGGAAGAATGAGGAGAGACAACAAAATAGTGGATGCATTGACAGTCATTTTCCAACATTCCATTGACTCTGGATCAGTTCCTATGGAGTGGAGGGTAGCCAATGTAACCCCACTTTTTAAAAAAGGAGGGAGAGAGAAAACAGGGAATTATAGACCGGTCAGCCTGACATCGGTAGTGGGTAAAATGATGGAATCAATTATTAAGGATGTCATAGCAGTGCATTTGGAAAGAGGTAATATGATAGGTCCAAGTCAGCATGGATTTGTGAAAGGGAAATCATGCTTGACAAATCTTCTGGAATTTTTTGAGGATTTTTCCAGTAGAGTGGACAAGGAAGAACCAGTTGATGTGGTATATTTAGACTTTCAGAAGGCTTTTGACAAGGTCCCACACAAGAGATTAATGTGCAAAGTTAAAGCACATGGGATTGGGGGTAGTGTGCTGACATGGATTAAGAACTGGTTGTCAGACAGGAAGCAAAGAGTAGGAGTAAATGGGGACTTTTCAGAATGGCAGGCAGTGACTAGTGGGGTACCGCAAGGTTCTGTGCTGGGGCCCCAGCTGTTTACACTGTACATTAATGATTTAGACGAGGGGATTAAATGTAGTATCTCCAAATTTGCGGATGACACTAAGTTGGGTGGCAGTGTGAGCTGCGAGGAGGATGCTATGAGGCTGCAGAGCGACTTGGATAGGTTAGGTGAGTGGGCAAATGCATGGCAGATGAAGTATAATGTGGATAAATGTGAGGTTATCCACTTTGGTGGTAAAAACAGAGAGACAGACTATTATCTGAATGGTGACAGATTAGGAAAAGGGGAGGTGCAAAGAGTCATTGAAGGTTGGCATGCAGGTACAGCAGGCGGTTAAGAAAGCAAATGGCATGTTGGCCTTCATAGCGAGCGGATTTGAGTACAGGGGCAGGGAGGTGTTGCTACAATTGTACAGGGCCTTGGTGAGGCCACACCTGGAGTATTGTGTACAGTTTTGGTCTCCTAACCTGAGGAAGGACATTCTTGCTATTGAGGGAGTGCAGCGAAGGTTCACTAGACTGATTCCCGGGATGGCGGGACTGACCTATCAAGAAAGACTGGATCAACTGGGCTTGTATTCACTGGAGTTCAGAAGAATGAGAGGGACCTCATAGAAACGTTTAAAATTCTGACGGGGTTAGACAGGTTAGATGCAGGAAGAATGTTCCCAATGTTGGGGAAGTCCAGAACCAGGGGACACAGTCTAAGGATAAGGGGGAAGCCATTTAGGACCGAGATGAAGAGGAATTTCTTCACCCAGAGAGTGGTGAACCTGTGGAATTCTCTACCACAGAAAGTTGTTGAGGCCAATTCACTAAATATATTCAAAAAGGAGTTAGATGAAGTCCTTACTACTAGGGGAATCAAGGGGTATGGTGAGAAAGCATGAATGGGGTACTGAAGTTGCATGTTCAGCCATGAACTCATTGAATGGCGGTGCAGGCTAGAAGGGCCGAATGGCCTACTCCTGCACCTATTTTCTATGTTTCTATGTTTCTATGATAAATGGTGCAATGTTAAAGGGGGTGCAAGAACAGAGAGACCTGGGCGTGTTTGTGCACAAATCTTTGCGGGTGGCAGGACAGGTCAATAAAGCAGTTAATAAAGTATATGGGGCCCTGGGCTATATGAATAGAGGTATAGCATACAGCAACCAGGAAGTTATAAAAACCTACATACAACACTAGCGCCACACTTTAGGAAGGACGTGAAGGCTTTGGAGAGGGTACAGAAGAGATTTACTGGAATGGTTCCAGGTATGAAGGATCACAGTTACGTGGATAGACTGGAGAAGCTGGGGTTGTTCTCCTTGGAGCAGAGAAGGTTGAGAGGAGATTTGAGAGAGGTGTTCAAAATCATGAGGGGTTTAGAGTGAATAAAGAGAGACTGTTTCCAATGGCTGAAAGGTCAATAACCAGAGGGCACAGATTGGCAAATGAACCAGGTGACATGAGGAAAAACTTTTTATGCAATGCGCGGTTATGATTTAGAATGCACTGCCTGATAGGGTACGTGATACAGAGTCAATAATGGCTTTCAAAAGGAAACTGGAGTAATACTTGAAGGGGGAAAAATTGTAGGGCTATGGGTAAAGATTAGGGGAGTGGGACTAACTTGATTGCTCTTCGAAGAAGTCGGCGCAGACTCGACGGGCCAAATAGCCTCCTCCTGTGCTGTCTATTCTAAGGGTCCATGAGAATGTTTCCAGCGGTCTGCGAAAATCGTGCTAACCCAAGTTAAACCAATCATATTTCTCATTGCTTCTTCAATTAAATAAATCAAAATCCAGATATAATCTCTTGTCAGTCTTTACTTGTAGGAAGGTCTCTACAGTACCAATGGACATTTATACCACATTTTGCAGAACTGGTCAAACTCTTGTACAACCTGTTGATGGGTCTGGAGGACACTGGGAAGGAAGGATGGACAGAAGCGCACACAGAATCCATGGAGCGCCTCAGGACAGCGGAGACTTGCCTCATTTCACCCGATCTGACAAAACCATTTCACCTGGAAACCACAGCGACTGAGGAGGGGAGGGCCAGATCCTTGTACATGACAAACACTTGCCAATTACCGATGCTTCTCAATTCCTGACCGGGGTAGAAAATCTTACAATGTTTGTGAACGCCACCCTTTGGGCAGTGCAATACTTGACCTATATAACTGGCCTACAACCATTAACTTTACACTCCGCCCATACCCCTCTGAACTTACTACTTTAAAACTGACATGAGGAGAAATTTCTTCTCTCAGAGGGTTGTAAATCTATGGAGTTCTCTGCCCCAGAGAGCTGTGGAGGCTGGGTCATTGAATATATTTAAGGCGGAGATAGACAGATTTTTGAGCAATAAGGGAGTAGAGGGTTATGGGGAGCGGGCAGGGAAGTAGAACTGAGCCCATGATCAGATCAGCGATGATCTTATTGAATGGCGGAGCAGGCTCGAGGGGCCAAATGACCTACTCCTGCTCCTATTTCTTATGTTCTTATGTTCTTATGTCCTCAGCATGACTGCATCGTTGGACCGAATTACTGATGGGACCTTACACCAAGAGGAACTAGGTTACTGCCGAACACGTGAACACACTCTCCACTATTGGACTTCGAAACACACCCCGCCTCCAGGAAAGCACTCGCCAGTGTAGAGAACGTATATATCGATGGCTTTCTTTGTCATGTCGATGGGAAGCCAAGGACGAGCTTCACTATAAGTGTTGGTGACTACATCACCGATTCTCCTGCATCCCTCATTCAGCCCAATCCACTGAACTAAAATCCCTCCCAACAGCCTTCACTTCAACATCACATAAGGCCGTTGACATCTGGTCAGATCACCCCGACATTGCGAGCACTACCTTATATTGTAAAATTTAGTTTAAGACCCCTGCCTAAAAGCCCCTGGCTCTCTGCGGGATGTGTTGTGCTTTGTGGGTTGTCCTAACGGATAGAAAGGCGGGCTGGCACATTGGGAAAGTCAAAGGTCAGAGGAGAAAGCGGATCTACACTCATTAGGGAATTACTGAACTGAACAAGAGGTAAAATGGGCCGCCAGGTCAGCGCCCTCTTCCCATGCCAGCCCCGTCACCTCACTCACTTCCAAAACAGATCGGATCACCTTGCAGAATTCCTATAATCCTTCCATGATGGTAAAGTGCCCCCACCCCCACTCCCGGAGAGGCCATGGACGCATTCACATTTGGCTTTATCGGACCCCTACCCAAGGCCCAATCGGGACATCTATATCGCCCAGTAATCATTGACATTGCAGGCAGATCCTTAATTCAACCCACAGAGTGGGCAGGTCAAGGGGGGGGGGGGGGGGGGCGGGGGGTGGAACCAAGACTCTCCTGATGTTTCAGCCCAGTAATGAGCCCCACCCCAAATAGAATTCCTCCACCTTTTCCATGCGCACCCTACCTGGGAGGGGTGAGGAAGGTGGCTAAGGGGAGAGCACTATTCCGCAGAATGATCATACAAAAAGGTCTGCAAGGTGCTATGGTGGTCCACCATCAACCTGGACCTCCTGCAGAGAGGCTCCCGTGGATGGAGGCCTTCTCATGCCAAGGTAGCACTGCGATCAGGGCGACCCGATATTGTTGAGTGAGGTGATCTGCCAGTGGGTATTGCCTCTCCGGGTGGATAGTGATCAGGACTCGCATTTTACAGCCCAGACTTTTAAAGAACTATAAAAGGCTTTGGCCGAGAAATTGGCCTCTCTTTTATCGCATCCGGGCGGCACTAACGGGGCGCTAACCACTTCCCGACCGGGCGCGGCGAGGTTAACGGCTCCCACTAACGTCGGCAGGAGGTTTGCGGCGGCGGTAGCAAGTTGCGCCCGATCTCCTTCACCCGGAGATCGTGACGGCATAGGCGCGCGCATCTCCCCGGACCCAAACTTCGGTCAAGCCCCCCGCAGCATCGCCGGCCGCAACGAGCGGCAGCTGCAGGAGGCGTTGATTGGGAGGCCGCGCGCTCGGGCTCGAGTTAAAGGCAAGGTGACCGAGGGAAGTCACACGCACTCGGCGATCCAGAGGGGAGCTGTGGCAGGGACAGCATGTAACAGCTTGGTTATAGAAATTCAGAATCATCAGGAGAGGCTGGCGAGACAGCTGAAGAGACTGTCTATAATGCAGGTGAATCCCCATGGGCACATTTAATATCATGCACTTTCCTTTCATAACAAAATATGGAATTAGAACATAACCGGTTCTCTCAACAAGCCTGGACTAAATTATAGAGAAATACAAGTCGTACTGTAATGATGCTAAACTATATGTTGTTCAGCAACTGGATCTCGGGTACCCTGAGTGCTGGTCTTTTCAGCAAAGTAAATTACTGCAGTCTGAATTGTAAGGATTACACACTTTTACAGAAGGCACAGGAAGAGGCCACGAACTAAAAATGATTTAATTCCCAGCTTTTGGGATTGACTGGACAAAGGGAGAAAAAGGCGCCAGCCTGGGGCATGTGGTGACTCATCAGCAATCACTGCGGTCGAGAGCCAGCAGATGAATAGAAACAAAGGGGTTAATACAATTCATAAAATCCCACCGAGGAGCCCCTGAATTGATTGGCGGGATGGGGGGGGGGGGGGGGAACAATTCCCTTTGGAGACTACAAGTCTGCAAGAAACCAGGACAACAAAGGATCCCACAAGACGACATTTTTGGAGAACGGGGTACTTAAGATAAGGAGTTATCTTTTGCCCTGTAGACTCTGTGTGCAAATTGGCGACATCCAGACCCATCATCGCAGACAGTTAATCGGATCACCACAAACAACAAATCGATCCAGACACATTAACAAAACCCCAGCTCAATAGGTGTTTTATTCATAAAATGGATATATATACACGAGCTGGGATTGGCTCAGTGCGAAGGAAAAGGAATGAATGAACACAGAAGAAACGGAAGAGAAGAGAGCGACCAGAAGAGGGAACATCAAAGAGGAACAACCAGTCACAGAACCAACGACCACGAACTTACAATCTAAAGATACAGCAACTAAATGGACGGGTGATTGTATGTCTTCGGTCAATTCTCTCCGAAGTCTTGTTCTGTCATTTTTAGTTCGTTTTTGCGTAATAAAACTGACAGTTGGGTTAAACCTAAACTTTGCGTCATGTGTCGTCCTTTCCTGTAATTCCCGAGGTCTACGAATCAAGGTGGACTGTAAAACCAACACCGTGCAGAAAATGGTGGCTGCGGCAGGACCTCGGCATTTGGAATAGGATCACGGACACAAATCAAGGGCAAGAAACCCTAGGGAGGCTTGGTTAGGTCTCAGGTCGGCTAAGGTAGTGATAGATAGAAAGGAATCTCAAGGGCGACTCGGGCAACCAGAGAAGGAAGGAAACAGTCCTGGGTAGGCTTGAGTAATCCCAGGTTGATTAGGGTAGCCACCGAGAAAAGGAATCGCAGGTAGTCTGCAAAGGGAGGCCAAAGTACTCTCAAGGGCGATTAGGGTAGCCGAAGAGCTCCGGCTGACTAGGCTAGCCACCGGGAGAAGTAGTCGTGGGTAGTCTGCAAAGGGGTCTCAGGGAGGCCAGGGATAATCTCACGGACGGCCAGAGGAGAGAAACAGTCTCGGACAGGCTGGAGTAATCTCGGGTCGACTAAGGTAGCCACAGAGAGAAGCCAGAGTAACAGTAACCGCAGGGCACTGTGAGGTGGTCTCAGGGGACACTACGGTAGTCAGGGATAATTTCTCAGCTAAACGCACTGGAAATGGACTCACCGCAGCAAAACACGGTAGAGCCCGCGGCTAAGAGCAGTTATAAGAATTCCATGGAGGCTAAGATAGCTGCGTATATATTCAACAAACTAGACATTTCAGAGCCATGGGCATGAGAAATGCTGCACTCTGGGGATCCGCAGGGAAAAGCATCAGAGTGGACAGTCAGTAGTAACCACAAAGGGCCCAAAAAGAAGGCGATTTGGCTCATGTGCTGCAGAAGTAGACACAACTGTTGAGAGAAAAGGTAGGACAGGTGGAGGAGGAGAATAAGAAATCAAAAGCTGAGAGAAACAGTTTCCAGAAAGAAAAGCAGGACCAGGGTATTGAGGAAGAAATGGCGTGTAATCACCGAGAATATTTGGAGTATCAGGTGACCGAGTGCAGAAGGCAGCAGCAGGCTTACATCGAGCAGAGTGAGGGGCACTTAGAGAGAGCCAAAGAGGCA
>NC_091982.1:140771031-140920762 GCF_044704955.1 Pristiophorus japonicus | reverse complement strand
AGGGAGAGGGAGAGAGAGAGAGGGAGGGAGGGAGAGAGAGAGAGAGAGAGAGGGGGGGAGGGAGAGAGAGAGAGAGGGGGGAGGGAGAGAGAGAGCGGGGGGAGGGAGAGAGAGAGAGGGGGGGAGGGAGAGGGAGAGAGAGAGGGGGGGGAGGGAGAGAGGGGGGGAGGGAGAGAGAGAGGGGGGGGAGGGAGAGAGAGAGGGGGGGGGAGGGAGAGAGAGAGGGGGGGGGAGGGAGGGAGGGAGAGGGGGGGGAGGGAGGGAGGGAGAGAGGGGGGGGAGGGAGGGAGAGAGGGGGGGGAGGGAGGGAGGGAGGGAGAGAGGGGGGGAGGGAGGGAGAGAGAGGGGGGGGAGGGAGAGAGAGAGGGGGGGGAGGGAGGGAGAGAGAGAGAGAGGGGGGGGAGGGAGAGAGAGAGAGAGGGGGGGGAGGGAGAGAGAGAGGGGGGGAGGGAGCGAGAGAGAGGGGGGGAGGGGAGAGAGAGAGAGGGGGGGGAGGAGAGAGAGAGAGGGGAGGGGACGGAGAGAGAGAGGGGGGGGACGGAGAGAGAGAGAGGGGGGGGATGGAGGGAGTGAGAGAGAGAGAGGGGGAGGGAGGGAGAGAGAGAGAGAGAGAGAGAGAGGGGAGGGAGGGAGCGGGTATCGGGTCTCGGGTCGGGTCGGGGGGGGCGGAGCGGGTGTCGGGTCGGGTCGGCGGGGGGGGCGGGTCGGGTCGGGGAACAGGAGCGCGGGTCAGGTCGGGGCGGGGGCGGGGCGCAGGAGCTGGCCGTGGGAGGAGCCTCATTCACGCAGTCCTAGTGAGGCCATTCGGCCAGGGCTAGGGGCTGCGTGCTTCGGGCCCCTCCCACACAGTTCGGCGCCTGGAGCTACTGCACTTGCGTACCGACTGTAGCGCGCATGTGCAGAGGTCCCGGCACTGTTTTCAGCGCCGGGACCTGGCTCCGCCCCCCCCACAGCTCGTGCTGTCTGCGCCGAGGGCCAGAGGACCTGCAAGTAGTTGGAGAATACCGAGGATTTTTTTAGGCGCGAAAAACGGGCGCCCAGCTCGGAGGTGCGCCCGTTTTTTTTCTTGGGCCCTATAAGCCTAACAAAAGTGCCCTCTTTCAGAGGGGCACAACTAATAGAAAGCTAAAACAGAAACCTAGGAAAGTTATAAAATTAACTGTTATATCCAGTGTTCACAATGCCCTGCAGCCCCACCTGTCGCGGAAAGCCTGACGTGTACCGGTCGGTGAGCACCAAGTGCACCTTCTCCAGGGCTACCTGGGCGTGGACAAGACTGGAGAGAGGCAGGCAGACAGAGCGACCACCCTACGGGCCGTGTCCAGCCTGGACCTTTGGACGGCCACCTTAGCCAGGCCCAGGAGTAGACCCACGAGAAGGTCCTCACCAAACATCAGGAGTGTGGGACTGAAGTGAGCCAGAGGTTGAGGAGCTTCAAATGATGAAACAGGAGCAGCAACCTCTCACACTCGGTGAAACACAAACTCATCCAGGCTGCAGAAGTTACAGGCAGCCTGGGAGTCCGTGAAGTGACTTAAAAACCTGCTTGCAACACCTTAGATCCTCAGTGGTGCAGGAGAGGAGCTGTCCCCTGGCCACCCATCCCCCCACCAAGTCAGACAGTGATGTGACACGCCAGGGTGCATCCGGAGGGAAGATGAATATGAGGGAGTGGAGAGTGTGCAGGAGTGGCCCATTCAAGAAACAACTCTGCTCCACGTAGAGTGGGATGGATCGTAGGGTATTTCCGAGAGATGGCTAAAGAAGTTTGGGGCCTCACGCTAATGAGCAATTCCGTGTGATCGTGGGTAAGATCAGACTGGATCGCTCCACATGCTCGAGCCTCCTCGACACGCTGGTGGAATCGGGGCAGAGTGCCACTTAGGAATGTGGGGACAGGAGTAGGCAGTTTAGCCCCTTGAATGGCTGACATGCGATCTAATTCCATGTACCAGCCTTTGGCCGATATTCATTAATACCTTTGGTTAACAAAAATCGATCAATCTCCAATTTTAAATTAACAATTCACCGAGTATCAATTGTCATTTGCAGAAGAGAGTTCCAAACTTCTCCCACCCTTTGTGTGTCACCAGTGGCTCAGAGGGTAGCACACTCACCTGAGTCAGAAGGTTGTGGGTTCAAGTCCCACTCCAGAGACTTGAGCACAAAAAAATCTAGGTTGACATTCCAGTGCAGTGCTGAGGGAGTGCTGCACTGTTGGAGGTGTCGTCTTTCAGAAGAGATATTAAACCGAGGCCCCATCGGCTCTCTCAAGTGGACGTAAATGATCCCATGGCACTATTTCGAAGAAGAGCAAGGGGGGTTATTCCTGGTGTCCTGGGCCAATATTTATCCCTCAATCTACATAACAAAAACAGATTATCTGGTCATGATCACATTGATGTTTGTGGGAGCTTGCTGTGTGCAAATTGGCTGTTGCGTTTCCCACATTACAACAGTGACTATGTTCCAAAAATACTTCATTGGCTGTACAGCGCTTTGAGAAGTCCAGTGGTCGTGAAAGGTGCTATATAAATCCAAGTCTTTCTTTTCTTTTTTAGAAGTGTTTCCTAATTTCACTCCTGAAAGGTCTGGCACTAATTGTTAGGCTATGCCCCCTAGTCCTAGACTCCCTAACCAGCAGAAATAGTTTCTCTCCATCTACTCTATTTGGATATTAAGAGAATCAAGGGATATGGGGACAGTGCAGGAAAGTGGAGTTGAGGTTGAAGATCAGCCATGATGTCATTGAATGGCGGAGCAGGCTCGAGGGGCCGAATGGACTACTCCTGCTCCTATTTCTTATGTTCTTATCTGTTCCTCTTAATATCTTGAAAACTTCGATTAGATTGACCCTTAACCTGTAAATTCCAGGGGATATAACCCTAGTGTGTGTGGCGCTGGGATGGATTTGGCCACAGGTGGTGCCAGGACTACCCTGCTTGCCAATGGCCAAAGGCTACCCACATTGACCCAACAGGCACAGGACACCTCCCTGCAACCCCCGCCCCCCGTCCGGGGGCTCACACTGTGGCGTGTGTGCGGCGAAAAGGCGTGTCCCCCCACCCGGCTTGGTGGCGTGGGGTGTTCGCACATGCGCAGTGGCCGGGTCCGGCACCTGCCTGCTGTTTCCCCACGCTACGGCGCATGCGCGGTGGCCGGGTCCGGCACCTGCGCGGTGGCCGCTCCCCCCAGCGCGAGCGCTGACGGTTGTCGGCGGAGTGTGCGCGCGCGCGCAGCCAGGCGGGTGAGTGAGCGAGCGGGCGGCGATGCTGAAGCGGACAGCCTGCCCGCGATTCCCCGCCGCGGGCTGAAGCCGCGCACTCGCTCGGCTCGCTCGCTGTCGAATGGCGGGCCCTGGTCGGGGCCGGGGCTTGGCGCTGCTCGTATGGCGGGCCCTGATGGTGGCGTGGAGCTGCTGCGGCTCGGGCAGCGTGTGTCGGGCCAGTCCCGGGGTCAACGTGTACTTGAGCGTGGAGGAAATGCGGAGGTTGATCGGTGAGTGCCGCCCCCGCCCCCCCCGGTGAGCGGGGGTGGGGGATTCGGGAGATCCGGCGGACTCGGGCCCGGGGGCGGGGAATCCGGCGGGCCTGTGAGTGGCCGCCGCCTTATGGAAGTTGCAGGGGCCTGGGGGGCAGCCATGTCCCGGGTCACACTGCCCCTCCTCCTCACTCAGGCCGCCGGAACCGCATCCACCAGTGCACGGGGGGGGGATCAGTCCGTGCCACTCGGTGCTTGCCAACAAGGCTCCAGTGATTTCTCCCCCCACCCCACACACGCACACACACACACACACACACACATAGGTGCAGAGAGGGAGAGGCTGCGAACCTGAAGACAAGAGGTACTTGCCTCTACACAAAGGAACACCTTTTGTTTGCATGCAGCCCATCTCAGCCCAGTTGCACGGCGAGGCGATTGCACTTTGCAAAGTTAACCTGCTGCATCAGCTTCACAATTTGCCCACCAGCTTAGCCATCTGAAACCAAATTGCCTGGTGAAAAAACAATACGATTTACACCCTAAAGTGTATCGTTTACACAACGTAGATGATGGATTAAATGCCCTGCATCTTTGTGGAACATGTATTGGCAGGTATGTTATTTACCTAGCAGAATTTGTATAAAATGGCAAATGACTGGTACACAAACACTGACCACTTAGAAATCTATCATTGCCAACTGAGTTGATAAAAATATGCTTTGTAGGCAGAACCCCACACCCTCAGCCTAGTGATACAAATAATACTCCCAAACTGGTCAGTGCCCAGCAGAATGAGCTGTGCATAGCTGAACATTTGGATAACTTTACCCTGACGTGATTGCACGCTGTCAAATTTTACCAACGGCACTCATTTCTGTGGGGATATAGTGTGAAAAAGTTTTATGGTGTGAGGTTGGGGGATTAATGCACATAATGGTATATTTCAGGCTACCTAATAGTAGAAGGGAAGTGAGGAAGAAATATGTAAGCACATCTATAAAATGAGTAAAATACATAGAAGAATATTTCAACTATCAAATAAACTGGCAAGAAAGAGGTACTGAAAGGGGAAAAGGGAATGGAGTTTTTAGTGTGCACGGGATTCCTTTCTTGCCCAGCACATAAGCACAACAAGAGAGGAATCACTGTTAATGGGAAATGAACAAGAGCAGATAAAAGAAGTAAGCATCAAAGACATCTATGCGATAGTGATCACACCATAATAAGGTTTAAGATAATGATTGAGTAAGACATAAGTAAGACAAAGACCAAGGTAACAGCTTTTTCCACACAATTTAATTTTGAGGGGATGAGAATGTAACCAGGGAAGGTAAACTGGAAAAAAAATTGACAGAGATGGATCAGCAATGATAAATATTTAAAAGATGATGGATAGAGTTCAGAAGAAATATATTAGCTAAAAGACAAGAACAAACTATTTAATAATGAAACACTGGGTGACTAAAGAGATGAGAATAAAATTAAAACTTAAGAAAAAAACATACACTAAGTACGTAGACAATAAAGACAACGACTAAAAGGAATACAAAGAGGTTAAGAAAGAAGTCATTAATACAATTAGGAAGGCAAAGAGGACTACAATAAATTACCAAAAAATATAAAAAGAAATAGTAAAGTAATCTACAGACATGTAAATAACAAAAGAAAAATTAGGTAAGGGATAGGGCCACTAAAGGATGCACAAGATATAAACGCAGGTAATAACAGCGATATGGCAGAAATATTGAACGGTCAGCTGAGAAGCAAAGGCGCTCGCTGCTGGACCCAAAGAGAGCTGCCCACAGATCTCGTGATCTCTGTGGCGAGAAGTTTGCCTTTTTTGACATTCAATTGATTTTGGCGCTCTGTAATAGGAATTCCTATGGTGATGCTGCGGTGACGTCAACCAGCTGTCGAAGCAACCAATTACATTGAAGAATTCTTAGACAGGAATTGAGAAGCTGCTTTTATCTGATCTTTTAAAAAATGTTAGAGAGCGGGTTAAAGATTGGGACTCTCACATGGGGTTAAGGTAGAAGCTGAAAATAATCATGAACAAACTTAAATTTTTTTAAAGTTTAAAATAAATTGTAGTTTTAACATAATGGAGAAATTGGTCACTCCAAATATAAAAAATAGTTTTTCAGTACCAGAACGTTTGGTACCAGTCAAAATGCTGTTAAAACCCCAGTTACACCTATTCCAATAAGGCTTAACATTTAATGGGGTATTTAACAGCGATATTACCGCAGAAAAGCCTATGTTTTCGTCAGTTTCACTGAATTCATGATTACTGGCTGTTGGGTAAGGGGTGCAGGATCCATAGTGCAGCCGGTGTTGCAGCAGTGAATGACTGACCAAGGATTTCTGTGTTTAGATGCGCAAGGGCTAAACCCTGAAGTTGCGGTCAGTTTCAAAGGGGTAATGATGGTGAACGTTGTTAGTTCGCCGTCATTGCCCACTGCAAATTCTGGGCCAATGAATAATTACTTTGCATTAGTATTTACCAGATGGACGAGATCAAAAAAGAAAAAAAGATAACAAACCATTTAGGATGGAAAGGGGGGAGATAATTGATAAACTAGTCAAACTTAGAGAGGATAAGACCCATGGTCCAGATGGATTGTGAATACTAAAATAAGTTATAGACTAGTTAGGTTAACACCGGTGGTAGGAAAAATAATGGAATCTTTACTTAAATAGGTCATAGCACGATATCAGGAAACCTAAAATATAATAAACAATAGTCAGCACAAATTTCAAAAGGGAAGATCATGTTTGACCAAACTTTATTGAGTTCTGTGAAGAAGTAAAGAAAGAAAAGACTTACATTGATACCCTGTATCGTGCCATTCATGACCTCAGGATGTCCCAAAGCACTTCACAGCCAATTAAGGACTTTTGAAGTGTAGTCACTGTTGTAATGCAGCAAATGTGTGCACAGCAAGCTCCCACAAACAGCAATGTTATGTTGATTTGAGGGATAAATATTAGTCAGCACACCAGGGATCACTCCCATGCTCCTCTTCGAAATATTGCCATGGGATCTTTTTACATCCACCTGAGAGGGCAGACTTGATTTAACATCTCATCCGTAAGACTGCACCTTCAACAGTGTAGCACTCCCTCAGTACTGCACTGTAGTGTCAGCCTAGACTTTTGTGTTCAAGTCTCTGGAGTGGGACTTGAGTAACAAAGAGTAGATAAGGGTAGACATGTGACATGTGTGGTCAGGGGACAAGTGGCAGAATGTATAGGAAGCTGTCGATAAAACTGACTAGGGGTGAAAGATGGGAAGTGCTGTTCCGCAGGGAACGATGTTGGGACCACTGCCAGTCAGCATTTAGATAAATGATTTGGACTTGAGAATCGGAAGTACAATTTGAAAATTGCACCACCAAATTTGGGGGGGGGGATGGCAGGAGAGTCGTAGTAGTACTGAAGAAAACTGCGACAAAATACATGATAAGCAAGCAGAATGGGTGTGTAAATGGCAAATTAATTTCAATATAAAGAGGTGTGAAGTGGTGCATTTTTGCTAGGAGGGAATAAGGAGGCCACATACTCCTTGGAAAATAAGAGACTAACTGGGGTAGAGGAGCAAAGGGATCTGGCGTTTCACAAATCAAAAGTAGCAACAGGTTAATAAGGCTATTAAAAATGCAAACAAAGCATTTCTAGAGGAATGGAATTGAAAAGCAGACAAGTTACATTAAGCTTGTGTAGAACCTTGTTTAAACCACACTTGGAGTACTGTGAACAGTTCTGGTCTCCATATTACAAAATATTACAAAAAGAATAGAGGGGCACTGGGGAAGGTGCAAACAAGATTTACAAGGATGATACCTTGAGAAGTCATAACTCACATGAAAGACAGAACTGGCTGGACCCCTTCTCCAGAAAAGACAAGGCTGAGGGGTAACCTAATAGAGGCCACTTGTGGTGAGTCTAAAACTAATAGATATGATGGTCACTAATAAATGCAATAAGGAATTCAGGAGAAAGTTCTTTACCCAGAGAGTGTGGAACTTGCTACCACGGGGAGTGGTTGAGGTGAATCGTATCGATGCATTTAAGGGGAAGCTAGATAAGCACTTGAGGGAGAAAGGAATGGAAGCGAATGCTGATCGGGTTCGATGAAGTATGGTGGGAGGAGGCTGGTGTGGAGCATAAACACTGGCATAGACCAGCTGGGCCGAATGGCCTGTTTCTGTACAGTAAATTCTATATGCAATGTAATTAATCA
The DNA here is from genome assembly GCF_044704955.1 of Pristiophorus japonicus. Taxonomy (NCBI): domain Eukaryota; kingdom Metazoa; phylum Chordata; class Chondrichthyes; family Pristiophoridae; genus Pristiophorus; species Pristiophorus japonicus. The sequence continues at coordinate 140,913,033 of NC_091982.1, read as the reverse complement.
GCAAGAAAATGATAATGTTTTTCTGCATGTGCATTTGTCAACAAAAATGAACGTGTTTGGTTAACTTTTCACTGATTCAATATGCACTATAGTATTTTGAAATGCGTTCTGGAATCAACTTCTGTACAAGTAAAAGCTTAAGCTTAATTATCTTTTTGTAATTGCTATTGAAGTGTGCGATTATCTTAGTTCAGAAAAGTTAATTGTGCTACACGGGTGTACAAGACTGACATAAGTCTGGACCTGCAACTTTCTGCCTATTAAAGTAAATGAATAGAGATTGCTATCCGACGAGCATTGCAGTGGAAAACCCTTGCCACGAGATCTGAGTTGTTTGATCAGTACCTAGTTTTGGAATGTCTTCCATGCTTGATTGCATTGTGTTTTTAATGGATATTACTAAAGTATAGTAGACTTGCTTTGATTTAGCACCTTTCACATCAAAATATCTTAAAAGCACTTTTGGTGATCAATGGCTTTTTGAAGTCGAATGCATGTTATGTAGGGTGCTTTAGGGTAATGAAGGATGAGATATCTGATGACAATCTAAACTGGAAAAGCAAAGCTTAATCAATTTGAGAATACCTAAAACCTTTCTGGTTGTATTCACACTTAGAAGAAATGTTGGAATATGGTTGTTTTATTTTTACTTCGTGCTTGCTGGGATTTGTTTTCATGACAGTTTACTGAAGAGTAAGTTGTGCCACATGACAGGATGATGAGGTACAGTTTCAGTTGTGACAAAAGACTTGGAGTATTTCATGTTGCCAGATGGACTGCTGACACTGGATAGGTTTGTGGGCAAGTTACTAGAAAATAAAACTATATATATAGAATGACTCATCGTTAGAAGTGTGTTACAAGGCAGTAATGAATCAAACGGTTCCGATGATATCCTAGAGAGCAAGAATAAAGTTGCAAGTGTCATCTGAACCCTAAAATATGCACAAGTACCCGTACTTAAAGCTGAAGAATAGATACGAGGTAGTATGTCTGACTTCCTTATATCAAGGAAAATAAATCACTATCTTTCACCTTTTAGGAGCTATCTTTATTTTTACTAGATATTTTTGAGCGTGTGGAGATTCACCAGTTTAAAAAAAAAATGTATTCATTCACGGGATGTGGGTGTTGCTGCCACTGCCGGCATTTATTGCCCATCCCTAATTGCCCTTGAGAGGGTGGTGGTGAGCCACCTTCTTGAACCACTGCAGCCCGTGTGGTGAAGGTGCTCTCACAGTGCTGTTTGGGAGGGTGTTCCATGATTTTGACGCAGCGACGCCGAAGGAATGGCGATATAATTCCAAATCGGGATGGTGTGTAATTTGGAAGTGATGGTGTTCCGATGCACCTGCTGCACTTGTCCTTTGAGGTCTCGGGTTAGGGAGATGCTGTAAAAGAAGCATTGGCTAGTTGTTGCAGTGGACCTTGTCGGTGGTATATATTGTAGCCACATTGCGCTGGTGGTGGAAGGAGTAAATGTTTAAGGTGGTGCATGGGCTGCCAATCAAGAGGGCTACTTTTTCCTGGATGGTGTCAAGCTCTTGAGTGTTGTTGGAGCTGCACCATTCCAGGTAAGTGGAGAGTATTCCATCCCACTCCTGACTTGGCTTCTTAGATTGCCATGCAGGCTGGTATTTTGGACTAGCCGGGGTAGTAACATGTAGGCACCTGACCCTCGGGTAACCACAACTGGAACATAGGAAGAAAAGTAAGCTATTCGGCCCCTCGAGCCTGTTGCACCATTCAGTTATATCATGGCTGAGCTGCACCTCAACTCCATTTACCTGCCTTAATACCTTACCAAAAATTCGATCAATCTCAGTCTTGGACATTTCGATTCACTCAGCATTCGCAGTCTTTTGGGGGAGTGAGTTCCAGATTTCCACTGCCCTTTAAGTCACAAAGTTTTTCCTGATTTCATCCCCAAATGGCCCAGCTCTAAATTTAAAATTAAGATTAAGTAAAAACAAGATGCCTTTAAAAACACATTTTTGTCTCTTTAAGTGAGAGAGCTCGAGAAGGTAGTGATATAATACCAGCCTACCTTTCTTTAATGCTTAATGAGAATCATAGACAAACATAACAGATTAGTGCCTTCACAGCATGCTATACAGTAGTTAGGCCCAATCCGTGTCCGTGAGACCCACTTCCTGCTCCCTTGACCCTATTCCCACTAAACTGCTGACAACCCAACGTCCCTTCCTGGCTCCCATGTTAGCTGATACTGTTTATGGCTCTCTTTCTTCAGGTACTGTTCCCCCTTCTGTCAAATCTGCCATTGTCATCCCTCTCAAAAGAACCCTCCAATCAAGTTTCTGCCCCTGCCACAGTACCGAAAAGGCTATGTTCAAAATCATAAATGACATCCATTCTGACTGTGACAAAGGTAAACTATCCCTCCTCATCCTGCAGCCTTAGACATGTTTGACCACTCCATCCTCCTCCAACGCCTCTCCGTCGTCGTACATCTGGGTGGGATTGGACTCACCTGGTTCCATTCTTATCTATCTAATTGTAGCCAGAGAATCACCTGCAACAGCTTCTCTTCCCACTCCCGCATCGTTCCCTCTGGTGCCCCCCAAGGATCTATCCTTGTTCCCTTCCTGTTTCTCATCTCCATGCTGCCCCTAGGCGACATCATCTGAAAAAACAGCGTCATTTTCCACATGACGCTTGATGACACCGGGCTCTACCTCACTACCACCTCTCTCGACCCCTCCACGGTCTCTAAATTGTCAGACTGATTGTCCGACATCCAGTACTAGCTGAGCAGAGATTTTCTCCAACTACATATTGGGAAGATCAAAGCCATTGTCTTTAGTCCCCGTCACAAGCTCTTCCCCAACCACTGACTCCATCCCTCTCTCTGAGGCTGAGCTAGACTGTTCGCAACCTTGGTGTCATATTTGACCCCCGAGCCGAGCTTCCGACCACATATCCACGCTATCACTAAGACCATCGCCCGACTCCGTCTCTGTCTCAGCTTATTTGCTACTGTAGTCCTCATCCATGCCTTTGTTACCTCCTCATCCATGCCTTTGTTACCTCCAGACTTGACTATTCCAATGCACCCCTAGCCGACCTCCCGCGTTCTGCTCTCCATAAACTTGAGGTCATCCTGTGTCCTAACTCGCACGATGTCCCGTTCAACCATCACCCCTGTGCTCACTGACCTACATATAGCTCCCGCTTAAGCAACGCCTTGATTTTGAAAATTCTCATCCTTGTTTTCAAATCCCTCCATGGCCTTGCCACTCCCTTTCTAATCTCCTCCAGCCTCACAATCCTCAGGAGATATCTGCGCTCTTCTAATTCTGGCCTTGTTAGCATCCCTGATTATAATCTCTCAACCATTGTTGGTCGTCCTTCAGCTGCCAAGGCCCTAAGCTCTGGAATTCCCTCCCTGTACCTCTCCGCCTCTACCTCTCTTTCCTCCTTTAAGACACTTCGACAATCTCCCCTAATATAGAAACATAGAAACATAGAAAATAGGTGCAGGAGTAGGCCTTTCGGCCCTTCGAGCCTGCACCGCCATTCAACAACATCATGGCTGATCACCCACCCCAGCATCTCCACTCCACACCCCCCGACCCTCCTAGCCACAAGGACTACATCCAACTCCCTCCCGAACACACCCAATGAACTGGCATCAACAACTCTCCGCGGTAGGGAACCCCACAGGCCAACAACTCCCCAAGTGAAGAAGTCTCTCCCCATCCCAGCCCCAAACAGCCCACCCCCCATCCCAAGAGCGTGCCCCCGGCTCCGGACCCACCTAACACCGGGAACACTCCCCCCGCACCCTACCCACCCCATCCCGTCAGAATCCTTCCCAAATGCCGAACACCCCCGGATGTCGAGTCCCCAGCCCCGGCCACCCAGGAGCCACGCCCCCGCGACGCGAACCACACCACATCCACCAACCGCCATCTACACAGTCAACCTGTCCACCCCACTCCGAACACTCCCCGCACCGAGGCACAGAGCCCCCAGGCTCACCCCTCCAACACACTTCTCCCCCCCCTAGACCTTCGCTGCAATGTGGCCCCTCCTGTCCCCCACCCTGGGTTTCTCCGCCCCCCACCTCCACCACGCTCCCCTCAACCCTCAACCCCCCACCCCCCGTCTCCCCTCAACTTCCCTCTGCCTCCCCGCACAGGCTCCCATCTTGGGGGCGGTAACCTTCTGGGGCAGGGAATTTTAGCACCCAGCGTGGAAGTCCTGCTCCCGCCGTAGAATTGGCCTTACCACCCCTCACTGAATATCTCCTTGTGGCTGGGTGTAAAGTTTAGTTTTATAATGCTCCTGTGAAATGCTTTGGGATGTTAGACTACATTGTAGGCACTATATAAATACAGGTTGTTGTTGATTGATCCAGTGGTGATGTGAACTTCTGTTTTACTGAATATTACAGGAACCAGTACATGCATTTTAATATTATGCATATGTGTCAGATATTTGTGATTCTGGCTGTGGAGTTATACCTGGAGTATTAGTTGTGCTTGTCAAAGACCAATTATTCCATCCTTGGGACACCTGCAGTAGTTTTGCAATGTGGCAACCGCACCTCAACCGTCTTCAATATTTCATCAATGACCTCTGCAGTATATGGCTATAGCAAAATATTAGTGTTTGAAGTGCTTGAGTTGACTTGTAAAGTTGAATGGAAACCTCATCTTTTGCGCTGTGCAGACTGAATTTGGAGAAATTGGTGAAACACAGCAGGTTTGAATGCACTGTAGCAGTACTGGGACATCATTTTGGAACTATTGTTGAGAGCATACAATTAACTGCTGGAGTATCGAGTGATTATGGATGATAATTTACAAAAAAAGTATGATGTTTCTGCTTTTTACTGACATAACAATAAACTTAATTATTTTGTGATTTATTTTCTATTCATTCTATTCCTGTTTGTGTACATAGTCAAGATATTTGTTTGTATGCATGGCTTGGAAAAGCAGAACAAATTTTGCTTCGTAAAAAAATAACATGTATTTATGTAGTGCCTTTCAGGTTCTCCGGATATCCCAAAGTGCTTCGCAGCCAACAAAGTATTTCTAAGTGTAATCAATAATGTAAGGAAACACATGAGCCAATTTGTGCACAGCAAACAGCAGTGAGATAAATTACCAGATAATCTGTTTAGTGATGTTGGTTGAGGGAACAATGTTTTCTAGGACACTTGAGTATTATTCTGCTCGTCTTTGAATCGTGGTTTGGGGTATTTTACATCCATCTGAGAGGGCAGACCGGGGTATTGGCTTAACGCCTCATGCAAAAGACAAGACCTCTGTCAGTGCAATAGTTCCTCAGTACTGCACTGAAATGTCAGCCTAGATTATGTGTTCAAGTCTCTGGAGTTGAACTTGAACCCATGATCTTGTGAATGAATTGAGAGTCCTACCACTGAGCCAAGGCTGACGGTGAATTGTATTTGCAAGAATTTTTATTCAAATATATTAACACACATTTGGGTATCTATTGAAGTAAATTTGAATGATTCACAGAATTGCTGCTGTTTAATTTTTATAGCTTTGAAAATTACTTTTGTTCTGCCTATGGAAACTCTCAACAGCTTAAGTTTATGTTTTCTTCAATTTGATATTGATCTAGTGCTGCATGGAGATTGATGTTTGTACTTGAGACCAATAGGAGTGTGCTGGAAACTTGATATTCTGTATAATGTTTGAAGTCTTTATACAAACAACTGAAGTAGTTTTTCATAATTACAGAGTGTTGCCAAGATATTCTCCATTTGTCTGGAGGAATTATTTTTGAAAATGCTCTATTTGCATCAGATTTCTGCTATATACCCTCCGTAAACTTGAGATCATCCAAAACTCTGCTGTCCGTGTCCTAACTTGTACCATGTCCCGTTCACCCAGCACCCCTGTGCTCGCTGACCTACATTGGCTCCCGATCAAGCAATGGCCCGATTTTAAAATTCTCATCCTTGTTTTGAAATCCCTCTCTGGCCTTGCCACTCCATCTCTTTCCTCCCTCCCCCCCCCCCCCCCCCCCCCCATCTCTGTGATCTTCTCCTTAAAACCTACCTCTTTGACCAAGATTTTGATCATCTGCCCTAACACCTTCATAAGTGGCTCAGTGTCAAGTTTTGTTTTATAATGCTCCTTGGGATGTATATAAGTTGTATATAAATCAATTGATCATACAACTGGGGATGTAAAATGCTATTGGGTTACTGTTGAATATATATCGGCATCCTTATTTCTTATTTAAAGTTAATAGCTTGGGATTTTTGTCGCTAAGTTTTATATGCATCTTGCTTTATGATGTGTATATGTTTGTGTGGTGTGTGTGTTTTGTGTGCGCGCACGCATACACGCGCGTGTGCATGCACGGACGCGTACACATGTATGCACACACACAAATATATACATACCCACACGCGTACACACGCTACTTAAACTGTATTAAGCATGCTGGTTATTTTGTGCAGTTCAGTACTAACCGACTTCAACTTCCTAGTTGCCCCGAGATGTTGGTCATTAGTTTCTACAGCCGAGTGGCTTGCTGAGCTCCTTCAGAAGCTATTCGTCAGTGATAACAGTCTAGGACTTGAGTCACATGTAGGCCAGACTTGGTAGGGTTCCCTTCCCTGAAGGATGTTAGTGAAGCAGCTGGGTATTTATTATTACTAGCCTGCAAATTTAATTCAATTTCACAACTTGGAGCAGAGAAAGTTAACAGGAGATTTAATGGAAGTTTCAAAATTATGACAGATTTTGATGGAGTAGATAAGGTGTGTGTGTACCATGTGAGTTGTGATCTTGAATGCACTGCCTGAAAAGGTGATGAAAGCCGGTTCAATAGTAATTTTCAAAAGGGAATTGGATATATACTTGGAAAGAAAACATTGCAGGTCTAAAACGAAAGAGCAGGCGAGTGGGACTAATTGGATAGTTCGAAGAGCTGGCACAGGCACGATGGGCTGAATGGTCTCCTTTTACGCTGTAAGATTCTGTGATTCACTGCTGACAGATGGTGGGGAATCCACCATTGAGCCAAACCTCACATCCCACCTCCAGTTGTGTCAAATCTCAGATTTTCCTTCTGCAATTTTGCCAAACCGAAGGTGGTGCCAAATCAAACGAGCCGTCGAACACCAGGACCCCAACCTAGTGCAGGGCCATCTCCAGTGTTCGTATACTGCCCTCCCCCTGACCCCCCCCCCCACAGTCCAGGTAAACCCCATTCCCCCTCCACACATACATACCAGATATCTACCTCCGCTTGGTGCATCCTGAATACCACCTTGTGGTTTCTCTGCTTTAAAAATGGTAATGGATAAATACATAAAATAAAGGTCACTCATTTACAGTCTTCAAAGAAAAATGGACAAAGTCATGGAATTCAGTCCCCAGAATACCGTTTCATAAAATGACAATTGACTTATATTGTCAGTTTAGCTGAGTGGCCCTGATGTGCCCTTCCTTTCATAAACACCTCAATTGTAAAACCGCAAATTCCCTGACTGAGCAATGCCAGTCGTACATTAAATAGACACAGTGGGTGTCACAACCTGCATAATGCAGCCTAAGGCTACAACCTTTTACTCAGTCTAGTACTGAACAAAGGGAGGGATGCCTACAAAAAGGAAGGAATGATATGCTATAATCAGTTTTGCTATCAATCATAAAAAATGTTGGTGCTTTAAAGATGCTTTCTGACTTTTTGATTAGATTAAAAAAAAAAATTCTCGGAAAACAAATTTCGCCCAGAATAATGGCCATCAAGGTTTGCTGCTGTTCCACTGATATTAAGTAGGGCAGCTCCTACTTTTGAGGTCCAATAATACTAATTTTAAAATTCTGAATCCTGTTCGTAAACCTGCCCCTTTTTGTGCTCCATGGCTTCCTTGACTTCCTAATGTGTTCAACTATCTAATTCCCTCCATTGTGCTCTACTCCCTGTGGTTTGGAATGAGACCATGGTAAACCATTACAACCATACTCTAGTCCCAGACTGTCCATGGGTAATGTCATGGGAGAGCAGATAATATCTCATTGAATCATAGAAGAGTTACATCACAGAAGGAGGCCATTCGGCCCGTCGAGCCTGTGCCAGCTCTGCAAGAGCACCTCAGCTAGTCCCACTCCCCCGCCCTTTCCCCGTAGCCCTGCAATTTTTTTTCCTTCAGATACCTATTTAATTTCCTTTTGAAAGCCACGATTGAGTCTGCCTCCACCACCCTTTCAGGCCGTGTATTCGAGATCCTAACCACTCGCTGTGTTTAAAAAACAAAAAAGTTTTTCCTCATGTCATCTTTGGTTCTTTTGCTAATCACCTTAAATCCTGGTTCGCGGCCCTACTGTCAATGGGAGCAGTTTCTCTCTACTCTGTCTAGACCCCTCATAATTTTGAACACTTACGTCAAATCTCCTATCAACCTTCTCTGCTCTAAGGAGAACAACCCCAGCTTCTCCAGTCTCTCCATTGTAACTGAAGTCCCTCATTCCTGGAACCATTCTTGTAAATCTTTTCTGCACCCTCTCTAACGCTTTCACATCCTTCCTAAAGTATGGTGCTATAATATGAACATAATGTACACTTGAGATACTGCCTGATAGTTAGCTCTGAGCTGCCTACTTACTTAAAATGCAATTACAGCAGTGAAGCTTGGCTCATAAAAATCACAGAAGTAAAAGTTGTGCGATCTAACCTGTTTTCCAATGTCATAATTTGGATTGATGGCAAGGTGTCTGTGGTGGTAGTATTCAAGTATAAAAATGGTTTGAGATTGCAGTTTCTGCATTTGTATTCCTGTTTTGCATAGAAAAATAGTGGTGTTTATACTGAGGCATTCAAAATCCACAGGGTTCACTGGTCAAAGATTTGTTGCTCAGATGGTAATCATTTAATTCTGGGGATCATTCATTAGTTTAAATACGGAGGATACATCCCTACTTCAAGTTGTATGTGGGACATTTCAAAGCTTAGAGTTTGAAATTCTCAGAAATGTAAATTGGTACAATATGAATTGTTATTCAATTACTTGCGCCATAACTTGGGCCATAATGTTGAGTACTGCTTACTTATCCTTTTTTTGCTTAAAAATAAATTTTGCTTCTGGCAGTGGGCCTGGATATCTTGTGTTCTGTTTATATGTAGAAATGTAATGACATTAATATGTACAAGTAGCTGCAAATTTGAAAGCTGATTGAATGGATTTGCTTTGGTGGCAAATTCTACATATGAACAATAACAGACAGGGAAAGACTCTCTGGTCCATCCAACTTGTCCCACGCAATTCTGATACCTTGTGTATCACAATATATACATTCCACCAATTCCCGTATTGGACTGTTCAGTCACCTAAGAACTTACTTTTAGAGTGGAAGCAAGTCTTCCTCGATGTCGAGGGACTGCCTCTGATGATGATGACTCCACCACACCCAAGAGGAGAAGAAACAGATAAAAACCCAGGCCAATTTGTGGGGGGGTGGTGGATGGAGAGAGAATCTTGGAAATTTCTATCCGACATCCTTGGTGATTGAATGTAGTCTATGAGATCACTCTGGCCCTGATCATTCCTACCAAGGCAGTAGGAGGTGATCTCCACCTTGCTTGAAGCAATTCAATGAATCGGCATCTATTGCATGAGCTGGCAGCCTGTTTCAGAGGTTGACTATTCTCAGGGAAGTATCTCCTGATATCTAACTTAGATCTGACCTTGTACAACCCATCGTCCTCCTTAGCCTACAGTAATGTATCATGCCAAATGCCTGACTTGCTGCTATTGTAAAAGTTGTCTCATAGCTGGGTTCCCTCAACGACTATCTGTCCCACCTGTGACAGAGTCTGTGGCTCTCGTGGACTGTACAGCCACCAAAGAACTCACTTCAGGAGTGGAAGCAAGTCTTCCTCGATTCTGAGGGACTGCCTATAATGATGATGACATAAAATCAATGTGGGGAAAATTCCAGTCGGAGGCTTCCTTCGGAAGGACCCGGTGGTCCCAGAGGCGCCTTCGATTGTGGTCGGAGGCCAACACTCCATGAGTAGCGTACAGATGACTTCCCCCGTACGTACAAAAATGCTGGAGTCACGTGGGCCGGGACCACCAATCACTCGGCAGTATTCTCATTGATAATAATAGCAACTCCGTTTTTACAAGTTCCCATTACTATCAATCAGAATAACTCCCTAAAACAAGAAACACAAAATAAATACATTAAAAACCTCACATATTTAAAATTAATTAAAATTAAAGTTAATTAAATGTTTTAGAGAAAAAATAATATTTTGGGGAATTTTTTTTAAACGTGTTTTAATAGGGTTTCCAATAAACTTACCTTAATTGACAGGGTTTTTACTATAAAAATTAGTATTTACATTTAATTTTTAGATGTTTTACAACTCTTACGCTGGTAAAAGTAAACTATATGCCTGCTTTTACCAGGCGCAAGAGTTTGAAAGACATTTGCTGGGCATGAATTGGGCGAATAGCCCAATCTCTCTCACATGAATGTCCTTCTCCTGGGGATGGGGATTTCTCTTGACAGATTGGAAAAGCCGGTTTTTGGTGCATGCGCATTGCATGCCAAAAAACGGCTTTTGCAAAGCCTTGCTGGGTCCGTGCGCACTTCATACGGACCTGGTGAGGTCGCAATTTTAGCCCCAATATTTATCTTTTAAGCAAGCACAATTCATTTTTAGCAGCTGCATGATTTATTTTGGGTTTGATCTGAGTGCAAACAGAGCTCTGGAGATTGGAAGTAGGATAAATCTTGTTTATTGTAGCTAGGAAACAGTTACTGACACTTAACTAGTTGAAGTAGTTCATGTTCCATTTAGTAATGAGTGTTGATAAACTTTTGTAAAATGTCATCCGAATCCTGACATTGAGATGAAGGGTTTGGGGCCCTGTGTGGTATGTGAACAAGAATTGATCCTCACCCTCTTTTCCCCTTTACACATAAAGTGTGTTTATTTCCAACATATTCTTAATGTTGAGTTTTTCAATTTTATGTATTTTTACTGCCATTTTTTAAAATTCCAGGTATGCACACCATGTTGAACTCCTGTTGGCAGGCTTTTAAATAGCCTAGTTGACGTGTACTAAAGATTTACAGCGACATCTGTAGCACATGTAAACACTTTAATATGCTACAGATGCAGCCTTCTTTAAACCATTTATGACGGTCTGCTTTTGTCAGCTGACTTTATGGCATCTTGAATTGAACCTCTGTAAATCAGCTTTGCAATAATGATGGGTCAGCTTTAAAGTCTACACATTCTGTACTTGCAAATATGATGAAAGCAGTAGTGGGAAAATCTGTGGGTAGTTTTTTCAGTACCTTTACAAATAGAATTCTTGAGTAAATCATAGTAGTTGAAGATGTTGAAATCATGCCTCCTTGTGTGTCAGCCATCTTACAAATCAACAGATGTTATTAAGTCGAGTTAATTTTATCCTTAAATTTGTTGGTTTTAGAATCACTATTTTTCAGCGTTGGCTCAAAAGAAAGCTAAGTTTAACAAGGAAAAACCTTGGATTTTGTTTTAAAGTTGAGATTCTTTTATATATTTCCCCACAAGAAAACAAGAATTAATTAAAAAAAACATAGTGCAAGCAATAGTCTGGTTGCTGTAAATACATCTTTAAGTGGCCAGTTACCATGCATAGAATTACATAGAAATTACATCATGGAAGAAAGCTGTTTGGACCAACCAGTCTTGTATTGGTGCTTATCCCTTTCTGCATCAGTAGTCCTAATCTTTTCCTTCAAGCACCTCTCAAACCTTTCATTTATTTATACGCAAATGTTCCAAAAATAGTTCTGTTATAATATATATGAGAACTTATTTTTTTGTTAGAACATTTGATTCCTCAACATGCTGGATTAAAATTGTAAAATCAGTAACTCCCTGATGACCATACAGGATTAAGCCATACAGACCAGTAGAATTCCTGGTTAAACATTTGGTCTGTGCTGAGTTATTTGATCTCAGCAGGGCAGTAGTTAAGTCACTATAGTAGATCTCAGTGCCCCTAGGCTAGGGAAGAAAAAAGGAGCCACTCTCCCTATTGCTACACAATGACCCGTCTAGAAATTGCATGTACTTGGACATGAGATAGGAGTAGGCCAATCGGCCCTTTGAGCCTGCTCCGCCATTCAGTAAGATCATGGCTGATCTTCCTCAACTCCACCTTCCCGCACTATCACATAATCCCTTGATTCCCTTAGTATCCAAAAATCTATCGATCTATGCCTTGAGTATACTCATTTGTACCATTTAGTTTAAATTGCCTCTCCTCATTCTTCGTACCAAAATGTATAAAGAAAATATATAAATAATATCCACTTGGTCATGAGTTATTTCTGTGAGAGCGAGATGGGGAGAAAATAAGCAAAAAAAAAAGTAAGATCTGTATGCACTCATGTGGTGAGTTTGTTTCCTAACCTGCTGTGTTGAAGCCTGCTATTTCCCCTTATTGATTTTGTCACCTCAGTTATGTTGTTAATAGCGGGTACTCGAATGGCAGGTGCTTTCCTTTCTAAATCTACCACACACTCTTACACTTGCAGTCTAGCTCTTGAGAGGCCTGGGTGTAGGTTTCTGCTTTGGCTTGTTTGTTCTGTTGGACAGAAAACTGTGTGTTGGGAGGATAGGAAAGATTTGTTATATTTGCTTGTATTTTATCTGCAATGAGAAACATTGTGTTCCAGTAGACTCAGCAAAGAGCCTTTTTTCAATGGAAAAACAAAACTCAGGTTTTTCCTGATTTTCTGCACTCCCCCCCACATTTACAATAGCAAAATTGCTATTGGAACTTACCCAGGATTAATGAATTGTGCATAATAAATTGCAAATACCTTTGGTATTGCAAAATTTTAGCTGAGATAAGCCAGGTAGTAGAAAGTGATTATTTTTAAAAATCTAAATGGAACTTACAGTTTAATAAAAGTTTTAAAGCAGCTTGTGATATTAACATGATTTGTGGTAATGGTATACGTGAGAAAGACATAAAACAAAGCCCTTAGTTATACAACAGATATTAGATCTTTATTTCCTGTATTCAGCTGCAATATACAAATCCGGACATGATTTCATATGTACCAAATGAATAAATGTGACTGTCTTTGGATTCTTTTCCCCTCTTGCCACATTTCTTCACCCTCCTCTGAAGGCTTTGACTCCTTGCCGGGATATATTTGTTGACCTTTGGTATCTTGCACAAATGGGCATTATTCATACGTGAGACCGAACAGTGAGTGCTTGAAATCTCTTGGACTCTCAAGCTCATTCCTCTCTTTCCTTGATATCTGCACATGTGCACTTCCAACAAAAGTTTCTGAAAAGTCCTGGTCAGTTGTTCCCTCCCTAACCAAGGAGTACTGATACCAATTATACCATCCCTTCTGCTCTGGCTGCTATTAGCTAAGTGAGCACAAACCAGAGGTATAGCACGATTTTCAAATGTATGCAGGCTTTATGATTGGTTGAATTGTAAATATAACAGCCTGTTATTTTTTGACACAGTTAATTCAGGGACTAGGGTCCTGAATAAAGAAAGGTAACTTTGATAGTATGAGACGTGAATTGGCTAGGATAGACTGGCGAATGATACTTAAAGTGTTGACGGTGGATAGGCAATGGCAGACATTTAAAGATCACATGGATGAACTTCAACAATTGTACATCCTTGTCTGGCGTAAAAATAAAACCGGGAAGGTGGCTCAACCGTGACTAACAAGAGAAATTAGGGATAGTGTTAAATCCAAGGAAGAGGCTTATAAATTGGCCAGAGAAAGCAGCAAACCTGAGGACTGGGAGAAATTTAGAAATCAGCAGAGGAGGACATAGGGTTTAATTAGGAGGGGAAAAATAGAGTATGAGAATAAGCTTGAAGTAAACATAAAAACTGACTGCAAAAGCTTCTATATATATATATGTGAAGAGAAAAAGATTAGTGAAGGCAAATGTAGGTCCCTTGCAGTCAGAATCAGGTGAATTTATAATAGAAACATAGAAAATAGGTGCAGGAGTAGGCCATTCGGCCCTTCTAGCCTGCACCGCCATTCAATGAGTTCATGGCTGAACATTCAACTTCAGTACCCCATTCCTGCTTTCTCGCCATACCCCTTGATCCCCCTAGTAGTAAGGACCTCATCTAACTCCTTTTTGAATATATTTAGTGAATTGGCCTCAACAACTTTCTGTGGTAGAGAATTCCACGGTTCACCACTCTCTGGGTGAAGAAGTTCCTCCGCATCTCGGTCCTAAATGGCTTACCCCTTATCCTTAGACTGTGACCTCTGGTTCTGGACTTCCCCAACATTGGGAACATTCTTCCTGCATCTAACCTGTCTAACCCCGTCAGAATTTTATATGTTTCTATGAGGTCCCCTCTCATTCTTCTGAACTCCAGTGAATACAAGCCCAGTTGATCCAGTCTTTCTTGATAGGTCAGTCCCGCCATCGCGGGAATCAGTCTGGTGAACCTTCGCTGCACTCCCTCAATAGCAAGAATGTTCTTCCTCAGGTTAGGAGACCAAAACTGTACACAATACTCCAGGTGTGGCCTCACCAATGCCCTGTACAACTGTAGCAACACCTCCCTGCCCCTGTACTCAAATCCCCTTGCTATGAAGGCCAACATGCCATTTGCTTTCTTAACCGCCTGCTGCACCTGCATGCCAACCTTCAATGACTGATGTACCATGACACCCAGGTCTCTTTGCACCTCCCCTTTTCCTAATCTGTCACCATTCAGATAATAGTCTGTCTCTCTGTTTTTACCACCAAAGTGGATAACCTCACATTTATCCACATTATACTTCATGGGGAACAAAGAAATGCCAGACCAATAGAACAAATACTTTGGTACTGTCTTCACTAAGGAAGACACAAATAACCTTCCGGAAATACTAGGGGACCGAAGGTCTAGCGAGAAGGAGGAACTGAAGGAAATCCTTATTAGTCAGGAAATTGTGTTAGGGAAATTGATGGGATTGAGGGCCTGATAGTCTGCATTCCAAAGTACTTAACGAAGTTGCCCTCGAAATAGTGGATGCATTGGTGGTCATTTTCCAACATTCTATAGACTCTGGATCAGTTCCTATGGTTTAGAAACATAGAAAATAGGTGCAGGAGTAGGCCATTCGGCCCTTCTAGCCTGCACCGCCATTCAATGAGTTCATGGCTGAACATGCAACTTCAGTACCCCATTCCTGCTTTCTTGCCATACCCCTTGATCCCCCTAGTAGTAATCTAACTCCTTTTTGAATATATTTAGTGAATTGGCCTCAACAACTTTCTGTGGTTTGGAGGGTAGTTAATGTAACCCCACTTTTTAAAAAAAAGGAGGGAGAGAGAAAACAGGGAATTATAGACCGGTTAGCCTGACATCGGTAGTGGGGAAAATGTTGGAATCAGTTATTAACGATGTAATAGCAGCGCATTTGGAAAGCAGTGACAGGATCGGCCCAAGTCAGCATGGATTTATGAAAGGGAAATCATACTTGACAAATTTTCTAGAATTTTTTGAGGATGTAACTAATAGAGTGGACAAGGGAGAACCAGTGGATGTGATGTATTTGGACTTTCAAAAGGCTTTTGACAAGGTACCACACAAGAGATTAGTGTGCAAAATTAAAGCACATGGTATTGGGGGTAATGTATTGACGTGGATAGAGAACTGGTTGGCAGACAGGAAGCAAAGAGTAGGAATAAATGGGTCCTTTTCAGAATGGCAGGCAGTGACTAGTGGGGTACCGCAAGGTTCAGTGCCGAGACCCCAGCTATTTACAATATACGTTAATAATTTAGACGAAGGAATTGAGTGTAATATCTCCAAGTTTGCAGATGACACTAAACTGGGTGGCAGCTGTGAGCTGTGAGGAGGATGCTAAGAGGCTGCAGAGTAACTTGGAGAAATTAGGTGAGTGGGCAAATGCATGGCAGATGCAGTATAATGTAGATAAATGTGAGGTTATCCACTTTGGTGGCAAAAACAGGAAGGCAGAATATTATCTGAATGGTGACAGATTAGGAAAAGGGGAGGTGCAATGAGACCTGGGTGTCGTGGTACATCAGTCATTGAAGGTTGGCATGCAGGTGCCGCAGGCGGTGAAGAAGGCAAATGGCATGTTGGCCTTCATCGCGAGAGGATTTGAGTATAGGAGCAGGGAGATCTTACTGCAGTTGTACAGGGTCTTGGTGAGGCCTCACCTTGAATATTGTGTACAGTTTTAGTCTCCTAATCTGAGGAAGGACATTCTTGCTATTGAGGGAGTGCAGCGAAGGTTCACCAGACTAATTCCCGGGATGGCAGGACTTATACATGAAGAAAGACTGGATCGACTAGGCTTATATTCACTGGAATTTAGAAGAATGAGAGGGGATCTCATAGAAACATACAAAATTCTGACGGGACTGGACAGGTTAGATGTCGGGAGAATGTTCCTGATGTTGGGGAAGTCCAGAACCAGGGGTCACAGTCTAAGGATAAGGGGTAAGCCATTTAGGACCAAGATGAGGAGAAACTTCTTCACTCAGAGAATTGTGAACCTGTGGAATTCTCTACCACAGAAAGTTGTTGAGGCCAGTTCATTAGATATATTCAAATGGGTGTTAGATGTGGCCCTTACGGCTAAAGGGATCAAGGGGTATGGAGAGAAAGCAGGAATAGGGTACTGAAGTTGCATGATCAGCCATGGTCATATTGAATGGTGGTGCAGATTCGAAGGGGTGAATGGCCTACTCCTGCACCTATTTTCTATGTTTCTCTGTTTCCAGGCTCAAGCTGCCTCCGCCTCCGTAGTCAGTGATGTTTAAATCTCCCTTCAGCTGCTCCAGGCTCGTGCTGACAGTCTCTCTTGGCTGGACTCCAGAGTTTCAACAAGGTCGGATGGCAGTCTTCTGACATCTGAACTACAAAATACTCCAAATTCTAAAAAAGTGCGTGTTTTTACTTATTGACGGTGCAAAGGTTGTGTGTTAATAAAGGTGTTAATGATCCTGAATTTGAAGTTGTAATGACGGCAAAACTGTCTGCGTTCGCTGTCATTACTCTGTAAAACTGACAGCAGCTTCTATCGTCCGCACATGCGCAGTTAAATGTAGAAGCTGCTGTTAGTGATACCCTACTCCTCCACAGAGTGCATTATTGCAGTCCTCGCTGATGCAATCAATTAGAAATCACTGAATTTTTACGCACTATTTTCACTAAAAAAAACCTTTAAAAAGCTAAGCCTTTTTGAATGAGGTGTAATTGTTTTTAGCGATTTTCTTTCTGGCGCTGAAAAAATAATTTTATATTGTGGAGTCTCTGTTTCTCCTTAAAAATTCCATTGATTCATAAAATAAAAATACATTTATATTAATTTCAGTAAGTTTATGAATTTTCAGTTCCTCCCTTAATCCCAGGTCTATGTCCCAATCTTTATTGTGCTTTTGTAAAATTGATAAAAAATGATTTTTACTTCCTGATTTGCTTTCTGTGAGAATTCTTCACTGTGATTGACTGTTTAGCCTGCTTCATGGCATCACTGTTGCTGGACGCCATAGATGGCACAAGATTGAAACTGATGTCGGAAAAGGTGAAATCGACGCCACAAAGTGAGCAGCTTTCTTTGAGGTCAGTGGCGAGTGCTGTCACCTCTGATTGCAAAATCCGGGCCATTGTGTACAGTTGACGCTGAAAGTTAATAATTTGCAGTTCCATTAAATCCTCCTTGAGGTCAATTATTGGGCCCAAGTTTCCACATGATTCGCGCCTGATTTTTAGGAGCAACTGGTGGAGAACGGACTATTTTAGAAATCGCAATTCTCCACATTTTTTTTTCTGCAGTTCTAGTCAGGTAGAACAATTCTAGTTTAGAACAGAATTTTTTCTTCAAAAGGGGGCGTGTCCGGCCACTGACGCCTGATTTGAAAGTTTCCACAGTGAAAATGTACTCCAAACTAAAGTAGAATGGCGCCAGTGAAGATTTTTGTCGAACTGAAAAAACCTGTTCTACACATTAAAAAATCAGGCGCAGGTTACAAATTAGGCGCCCAGAACGAGGTGGGGGGGAAGGGAACTCATTAAATTCGACAATAAATCCTTATTTATACTTCTACAAATATTATACAAATAAATCCAACCTGAATAAACATTTATAAGCCAAGAAAAGATTAAATAAACCATCTTCCTACCTGTGTGAAAGTGCTTCAGCCAGGGAGAATTCTGCAGCCGTTCGTGCCGCTGAGCGAGAGAGAGAGAGAGAGAGAGAGAGGGGGGGAGGGGAGGGAGGGAGAGAGGGGGAGGGGAGGGAGAGAGGGGGAGGGGAGGGAGGGAGAGAGGGGGAGGGGAGGGAGAGAGGGGGAGGGGAGGGAGGGGGAGGGGAGGGAGGGAGAGAGGGGGAGGGGAGGGAGGGAGAGAGGGAGAGAGGGGGAGGGGAGGGAGGGAGGGAGAGAGGGGGAGGGAGAGAGGGAGAGAGGGGGAGGGAGGGAGAGAGGGGGAGGGAGGGAAGGGAGGGGGGGGGGTCGGGGAACAGGAGCGGGTGTCGGGTCGGGGGGGGGGCGGGAGCGGGCCTCGGGTCGGGGCGGGGAGCGGGCCTGGGGGGGGGGGGGGAGCGGGTCTCGGGTCGGGGGGGAGCGGGTCTCGGGTCGGGGCGGGGGGGAGAGCGGGTGTCGGGTCGGGGCGGTGGGGGGGGTGGGAGCGGGTCTCGGGTCTCGGTCGGGGCGGGGGCGGAGCGGGTGTCGGGTCTGGTCGGGCAGGGAGCAGGAGCTGGCCGTGGGAGGAGCCTCATTCACGCCGCCCCAGTGAGGCCATTGGGCCAGGGCTAGGGGCTGCGTGCTTCGGGCCCCTCCCACACAGTTCGGCGCCTGGAGCTACTGTACTTGCGTGCCGACTGTAGCGCGCATGTGCAGAGGTCCCGGCACTGTTTTCAGCGCAGGCACCTGGCTCCGCCCCCCCCACAGCTCGTGCCGGCTGCGCCGAGTGCCACAGGACCTGTAAGTCGGTGGAGAATACCGAGGATTTTTTTAGGCGCCGTTGTAGACGCGAAAAACGGGCGCCCAGCTCGGAGGGGCGCCCGTTTTTTTTCTTGTGGAAACTTGGGCCCCTTAATTTGGATGTAGTTAAAAATGCAATTATATAGATGGTGACAGCTGTTCAGTCAGTGAATACTCTGACCTAATCTCAATGGCTCTAGCTGACAGAATTCCTGAGGCCAGTAAGGGTGAAGGAGCAAAACCTGAAGCAGTAAGTAATGAATGCAGGCTTGAAGTGGGAGGTGTGGGTTAATTCTCTGGAGTACCTTTACGTTTTATATGGCAGTACTCAGTTAGCACTAGATCAGTGAATAGATATCATATCTGGCTTAGCATGCAGAATGAAAAGAATGTCTTTCATTCTTTCAGTGCTGATGCTTGCTGATTGAACTAGTGTTTGATATCATCTGAACTTTCATCTTGTCTGTATCTAACCTGAAATGCTGCTGGCTCTTGGAGGTGAGGGAGTAAAGGTAAATGGAATTTCTCCCAAGGCATACATTTTTCTTGTTTTAAAAGTATAGAAAAAGTGTAAAGAAAATGTCTTGCATTCAAAATCTTCCTCTCTAAACCAATAATTGAATTTTACTTTCTAATCTGGAATTTATGGCCCCAAGTTTCCACATGATTTGCTCCTGATTTTTAGGAGCAACTGGTGTAGAACGGAGTATCTTAGAAATCGGAATTCTCGACATTTAGTTTGCTCCAGTTCTAGTCAGTTAGAACAGTTTCACTTTGGAACAGAATTTTTTTTTCAAAAGGGGGCATATCCGGCCACTTGCGCCTGATTTCAAAGTTTCGTGAGTGAAAACTTACTCCAAACTAACTTAGAATGGAGTAAGTGAAGATTTTTGTACGTTCGAAAAAACCTTGTCTACACTTTAGAAAATCAGGTGTAGGTTACAAATTAGGCGTAGGGAACGAGGTGGGGGGGAAGGGAAGTCATTAAGTTCTACAATCAATCCTTAGTTATACTTATACAAATATTATACAAATAAATCCAACCTGAATAAAAGTTTATAAGCAAAGAAAAGATTAAATAAACCATGTTCCTACCTGTGTGAAATAGCATCAACCTTCGAGCTGCTGTGCTTCAGGCAGGCCTTTCATGTTGGAGACAGGCAGGGGTGTGGTGTCAGTGTCTCGATGGCAGCGGCAGCAAGCTTCGAGCTGAGCTGCAGTGCTTGAGGCAGGCCTTCATTCTCTTCGTGGCTGGCCGCGAAGAAGCAGCACCGGACGGACCCGAGGCCATTCGGCCATGAGATATCAGCGGCGTCAGTGGCTGGCCGGCAGCCGAAGAATCAGCGGACCGACGTGAGGCCATTCGGCCATGAGATAGCAGCGGCGTCAGTGGCTGGCCGGCAGCCGAAGAATCAACGCAGGACACACGCAGCTCTTTAAGGTTCTTGAGGCCATTCGGCCACGCTTTAGGGGCGGCGTCAGTGGCTTGCCGGCAGCCAAAGAATCAGCAGCGGACGGACGTGAGGCCATTCGGCCATAGGATATCAGCGGTGTCAGTGGCTGGCCGGCAGCCGAAGAATCAACACCTGACACACGTAGCTCTTTATGGTGCTTGAGGCCATTCGGCCACGCTTTAGGGGCGGCGTCAGTGGCTCAACGGTAGCCGAAGATACAGCAGCAGCCTTCGAGCTGTGAGGGGGACTGAGGCCATTTGGACAGGGAGAGGCAGCCACATCGACAGTTTTATATTTAAATTTGCAGAATGGGTGCTGCATTGTCAACACCACGTATTATTGCAAAGTTGAATTGGCACTCTTATTTCTCCAAACACACAGTCCTTAATTTGCATGCACCAATGCAGCACCGGTTCTGCAAGTTTAGCAGTGAAAAGCTGAACTCACTGATTTCAGCAGGTGATTTATTCAGCAGTGCTGCTAAAAGCACTCCCTCACACACAGAAATATCCAAAAAAATTAAATTGCAAGCCTTTGCAGGGGTCCAAGAAACAAATCTTCACTTTTTCTGCAGTATTTTTAAAAATGGCCGAGTGGCAATGTTTGTGTGAGACTGCGCGTGCGCGCACGCTCCAACGCGCACGTGCAGGGTTGCCGGCACCACGAAGGCTAATTTAAATTGTACCCGCCTCCCGCTACTTAGAAAATCGGCGCGAGTGTTAGGCTCCGCCCCCTGCTGCGAAGAGCGCGCCGCGCCAAGCAGACATCGAGCTCCAAGGAAACTTGGGGCCTATAAGTTCCATAGTAAGTAGATTGTAGCACAGAAGAAGTCCATTTGTGTATTATGCCTGTGCCAGCTCTTTTGTTTGAGCAATTTAAGTCTAATTCCACTTTCTTGCTCTTTCCCCACAGCCCTGTATCTTCCCCTGCTTCAAAGGCCACTGTATCTTACCCCTTTCCCCTCAAAAGATACAGTGGCCTTTGCCTCAACCACTCCTTGTGGCAACGACTTGTTGCATAAAATAAATGTCTGCAAACCCATTCCACACACTCTTAGTAGCCATTTTGAATTAGTCTCCAGTTGGAGGAAATAACTTTTCCCTATTGAGCCTTTCAAAACCCTTCAAAATTTTAAAACTGTTAAATTTCCTCCATGCCTTCTGTGCTACAGTGGAGGAAAAAGTCCCAGTATATTTCATTTCCCCTTAATTATAGTTCCTCAGCTCTGGCATCATCTGGTGAATCTACACTGTATCCTCCCCTCAATGGCTTTTAATGCAGTTTTTATAATGTGCTGGCCAAAACTGCACATAAAACTGTAGCTTTATCATTGCTTGTACTAATTTATCATGACCTCTTTGCTCTTATACTCCCTATGTTTCTATTCATAAAACCAAAAATGTTATTGGCCTGTATCTAGCTTTATCTCTACCTACATTCACATTTTCAAAGAATTAGCTAATTGAACTATGTGTCTCTCTGCTCATCCACACTCTTTAGAACTTTCCTATGTTTTCGTTTTTTGTTTTCAAACTGCATGCCTTCCTACTATATATCAAATTGTATTTGCTACCTTGGTCTGTCCATTCTGCTACCCTTTTGTATATCCTCCTGAAATCTTGTATAGTTCTTCTCACTGTTTGCCAAACCCCTCTACTTTAATGGTGTTCCCTGTGCACAACTCCAGAGAATAGAGACCAAAAACTGACCCAGCACTAATCCCTGAGGTACAACACTTCGATTCCTTTTCCAATCTGAGCAGCATCCAATATCCCTAACTGCTCCCATACTGTGTGTCAACAAACGTTGTATCTATGCTGCTCCTTTCCTTTTGTGCAATACACTTGATTTTTTGTTGACCAGCATATAGTGAGGTTTCTTATTGAAAAACTATGTATACTGCATCTGGGTAAATTTGTCAAACATGATTTTGCCTTTAACTAATTTGTGCTGGCTGTCCTTGATTAGCCAATGCATTTCTAATACTACTTTAATCTTGGAAAATTTGTCCACAACTGACATTAGGCTAACTGTTCTGATTACTGGTTTAGCCTTCTCTCCTTTCTTGAATGGAAATATTACGTGGGCTACTCTCTGGTCTCTGGCACGACTTGCGAGTTTAAGGAGGATTGTAAAATTGCGGTCACAGCCTCTGCTATTTCCTTGCTGACATCTTTCAGCAGCTTAGGGGTGTGCCATCAGGACTTGCGCAACTTGATTCTGCTAAATATTTGAGCAGCAATACATTTTCTATTATCACTAACGATAGTTCCTTTTAATTCAACTGGTTTCTTGCACAAAAAATCAAATGATACAATTTAATTAAAAAATATGTATATTTTTTGTGCTTGTAAAAAATCAACTTGTTTGATAATTTGATTTAAACAACTTGGAATTAAAAGATTGTATTTTACATTTTGTTTTGGTTTTGTTGGATAATTTTCTGTGCTGCTTGAAGCTGTAGTTCCTGAAGGAAAACTTGAAAGCCTGAAGACCGTAATTGCAGCTTTTAAAAATCATAAAAGGATCAGGGATTTTTTCTTTTGAAAAGCTGTTTTGTAAATGTACCTTTATTGCACCATCATAAATCAAGAAATGCTGTTGATGGAAGTTTGGGTTGGGCTCACTTTGAAAGCAGCTTAATTGCAATCCTGATTCTGTTTGATCTTTTGTTTAGAGGCTCACAGAAAGGTTGGAGCTGTAGAAAATGATATATTTATAAAATGCTTTCAAAAACACGCTGGCTACAAATGTTACATTATAGTATCTGGCTACTTAGATATGTGAAAATGGCCTATGGCATGAAAATATTATCTATTGCAGGAATGCTTGTAAGGTGATTTGATGGTATTTAACATTCAAACAATAGAGGGCCAGTTCAGTGTCAGAAGTTTAAAGAAAAATAAATTCAAAGCAGGGGAAAAAGTTAGAGCGTCAGTGTATGTTTCTCATGCTCCTCCTCTCTTCCCTCCTCCTCCCCCCCCCCCCCCCCCGATCAAAACTCTTCCCTCCACTCTTCCTCCCCCCCCCTCCCCCCCGCCGATCAAAACTCCCCGCACCAACTTGTTTGTTGTAGCCTTAGCCAGGGAAGGCAGCGGGTAGGTCGCTCGGCCCGCGATAGGGGCGGAATGCATCGGGTCCCACGCTGCAGCACGCAAAATCAACATCGGCAGAAGCTACTGAACATGCGCGAATGCTCTAATGCACATGTGGACAGCTGCTGGCACTGTTTTTCGCACAGGGCCCGAGCACCATCCTCCAATCGACTGGCCATGCCGCGCCAAGCCCTGGGAGAGGCAACACAGTGGTCAGAATCGGGGGGAGATTTTTTTAGGCGCTGTTTTCAGCCCACAAAGTCACCGCATCTCTGGTGAGTGCGCCTAAAAAAGGGGTGGGCCAAATTTAAGCCCTGTGACATTGATTAAAACCAACTTCTTTGACCAAGCCTTTGGTCATCTGCCCTAATTTCTCCTTAAGTGCTCAGTATCACATTTGGTTTTTTTGACAGTTCTGTTGAAGCACCTTGGGCCTTTTTACTACGTTAAAGGCGCTATATAAATACAATTTGTTGTTCACTTGCATCATACTTTTTGGGGATGTGTGTCTATAAAATCAAATGGCAGCTCGGCAGTAGCCAACAGCAGTGATATGGTCACTAGACTGTCAGTGCTGTATCACGGTGACATTCTGGCACATAACATCAAAAGGAAATGCCAGAGTTATTAAAGTTATGACTCATTGGACGTCAACATTTTTATCCTTGGATTGCTCAGGAGCAAAAGCATGGACTAATTCAGTAATCAGTTGAGAATATGTTCCAGGTTTGTTGCACTATGTCCAGCTGCCAGGTCTTTTGGTCAAGCTTTACAGCTTAATGTTGGAGTGCAGTATTTCTTACCCTAAAATAATGCACAGTAATGGTTTCCAATCCTGGGAGGTATATCTTCTGGTAGCTCCATGCAACTATGTGGCATTAGAATCAACAGATTTGCTTGCTGTTTACATAAAAAGATGGTTACTTGTTTATTTCACTTGTTGGCTTTGTACATCTTTGGTGAATTTATTATAAGTGGTCTCCAAATACAGGTTCACTTCTGAATCAACTATTAAACACAAGGTTATGCATGAACATTTCAAATTTTCCTGAAACCTTTATCTTGAATTTCAGTATTCTAACAGTAGTTTGTAGCATGTATGATAAATGAAATATTAAGCTGCCAAATTTCAAAATGGAATAATTGTATTTTCTAATGTATTCTGAACAATGACAGTAGCTGCTTTTCATTAATTTCTTCATAATGAGAATTCAAAAAAACTGTTCCTATTGATGAAATCGGTATCAACTTGTTGAAGGTTTGAAGGATTGTACATTACTATTCAAATATGGAGGGAATTTAAAGCCTTAGTGCCAAATTAAGGGAGGGGGTGGTGGTGGCTGGAGGAGATTACAGAGATAGCGAGGGGCGAAGCCATGGAGGGATTTGAAAATAAGAGTGAGATATTTGAAACCGGAAGCCAATGTAGGTCAGCGAGCACAGGGGTGATGGGTGAGCAGGACTTGGTGCGAGTTAGAAAACGGGTAGGCGAGTTTTGGGTCACCTCTAGTTTACGTAGAGTAGAATGTGGGAGGCCAGCCAGGAGTGTGTTGGAATAGTCAAGCCCAGAGGTAACAAAGGCATGAATGAGGGCTTCAGCAGCAGCTGAGCTGAGGCAAGGGCGGAGACAGGCGATGTTAGAGGTGGAAATAGGCGGTCTTAGTTATGCTGCGGATATGTGGCCGAAAGTTCGAAAGGGTGGTCGAAGCTGATTCAGTAGTAATATTCAAAAGAGAATTGGATATAAACTTGAAAAGGAAAAAATTGCAGGGATATGACCCAAAAGAACACAAGTCCTCGAGCCACGCAGCCACGTGGAGGGTCTGGAGCTAGAGCTTGTTGCTCCAGGACTTGCGTTGTTCTCTTTGGTCGGAAAGCGTTTTCGAGGCCATTTAAGCCTGGGAACCAAGTTATATTATTTGCATGTCATTTAATATAAAAGGAAGACCAATGTCCGTGTAATGAAGCTTGATATTGTTAAAAAAAACACTTGTATGTGAATCATAAGCGGACCGCAAATTCCGGGCCGCTGTTGTAAAAGAAAACAAATCTTCTGGCTTGCTCTCCTAACGAGGGGTTTTACTCAAATATTGGACAAGTGAATTTATTGGGGTGACTGAGCAAGTTTTGGTTAAAATTCTAGTCTTGAGTAATTGACACATTTAAGATCTTTTGATTTTAAGACATAATAGGAACACTTTGTTTCAGAATTCAGACAGTTTTAGGTTTCAGATCAACTTGATTCAAATACAGATTGTTAAATTGTTTGGAAAAGAAAATGGGAACAGGAGATACTCAGAGAACAGATCAGTGACAGAAGTTTGAGGCCATCTCCGAAACAAGTTGAGGCATTTGAAAGACGACGCAGAAGCCTAGATGTGTGGAGCTTGTACAACAATAACAACATTATATCGTTCTAAAGCATTTCACAGAGGTGTAATCGACAAATTTGGACATCGAACCAAAGAAGGAGATATTGGGTAGGGTAATCAAAAGCATGGTCATATGCTGGAGTTCGAAGTAGGATCTTAAAGAAGGTGAGGAGGTAGTGGGGCCGAGGGGTTTTAGGTGGGACTTGCACGTGGGGCATAGATGACTGAAGGCGCAGTTATCAATGGTGAGGTGAAGGGGTGAGCGCGGGAGGGAGGGAGAAATGTGACTTTCCAGCTGTTGTACCGTTGTGGGATCTAAGTATCTAGCTTGTCTCAATAAATCCGGTGCGTGGGAAATATATACACACCACTGTTGTAGTTCTGAAACTAAATATTGTTCTGTTTGAGAAGATTAATTATATGCGAACAAAGATAATACAACTATCAAGTAGGTTTATTAACAGTTGTTGTAATAATAGTTGTCAACCAATATCATGGGCAGCATTTCTTGCTGGTAGCTGGTTATTTAATCAAATTTAATTGATTCAGAGTGAACTAAGTTTGTAATCATATGTTAATTCTTAGACACAAACACAAAGATTAATTTAATTTTCCTATATCATTGATGTGGATGCATGCATTGGGATTATATCCGTATTTTCTATATATAAGATTTAGCTGCTGGAGTATTCATTTGTCTCCCCTGCACTCACCGAGCTTATATTGTCCACGAGATCAGCCTCCTGCTCTGTCAGCCCTATTCCCACTAAACTACTGACCATTTAATTTCCCTTCCGGGCCCCCATGTTAGCAGATATTGAAAATAGTTCCCTCTCCGTAGGTACTGTCCCCTCCTTTTCAAATTTGTCCTCCCAAACACATGACCTCCTCATATCCAGCAAGATCCCTCGTTTGGGACAGGCCAGGTTGGCTCGGTATCAATTTTTGACTGCACTGCTTTGAAGAGCATTGATCCTCTGTTAAAGCTGCTATATAATTACAAATTGTTGTTTTTAACTTGGTAAAATTAAGTAAGTTTAAAAAAGAAAATTCTGCCATTCGTTGCTTGCCTCTTCCAGCTCGAACATGGGCTGTGTTCTCTACTCAGTTGTGGGTCTTGATATTGACCTGTCACCCCACATAATGTTCTAATATGGCCACAACCTTTTGAGAAGAGCAGGTTGGAGGGTGCATGTAAAAGGTTGGCCCAAAACACAAGCCAAGCCATTCTGTTTTTCACATGTGTGGGCTAATTTACTATTAGCAGGACCATCTAATATTTATGCAAGTGTATTGAATGAACTACTTGAAAATAACAGCACATACAGCTGAGAGAAACTGAATATAGAATGTGCATTGACAAGGTGACAAAGTCTGCATGAAAGATGCAAGACAATTAAGTTTGAATTTTGTTCATTTTTGTCGTGGTGGGGGTGGTTGGAATTGGGTACAGGTTGGGACTCTTTGGTCCGGAAACATCCCTGGTCCGGCATCATTCCCGGCGGGGCTGGCATCCTGCGCTGCTCATGAAGGTTCCCGCACTGCTCATGGAGGTTCCCTAGCTGCTCATGGAGGTAAGCAGGCCGGGCAAGGGAAGGGCAGGTGGCTGACTGAGGCGCTGAGGATTGAAAAAAATGGATAGAAACATAGAAAATAGGTGCAGGAGTAGGCCATTCAGCCCTTCTAGCCTGCACCGCCATTCAATGAGTTCATGGCTGAACATGCAACTTCAGTACCCCCTTCCTGCTTTCTCGCTATATCCCTTGATCCCCCGAGTAATAAGGACTTCATCTAACTCCCTTTTGAATATATTTAGTGAATTGGCCTCAACTACTTTCTGTGGTAGAGAATTCCACAGGTTCACCACTCTCTGGGTGAAGAAGTTTCTCCTCATCTCAGTCCTAAATGGCTTACCCCTTATCCTTAGATTGTGACCCCTGGTTCCTGACTTCCCCAACATTGGGAACATTCTTCCTGCATCTAACCTGTCTCAACCCGTCAGAATTTTAAACGTTTCTATGAGGTCCCCTCTCATTCTTCTGAACTCCAGTGAATACAAGCCCAGTTGATCCAGTCTTTCTTGATAGGTCAGTCCCACCATCCCGGGAATCAGTCTGGTGAATCTTCGCTGCACTCCCTCAATAGCAAGAATGTCCTTCCTCAAGTTAGGAGACCAAAACTACACAATACTCCAGGTGTGGCCTCACCAAGGCCCTGTACAACTGTAGCAACACCTCCCTGCCCCTGTACTCAAATCCCCTCGCTATGAAGGCCAACATGCCATTTGCTTTCTTAACCGCCTGCTGTACCTGCATGCCAACCTTCAATGACTGATGTACCATGACACCCAGGTCTTGTTGCACCTCCCCTTTTCCGAATCTGTCACCATTCAGATAATAGTCTCTCTCTCTGTTTTTACCACCAAAGTGGATAACCTCGCATTTATCCACATTATACTTCATCTGCCATGCATTTGCCCACTCACCTAACCTATCCAAGTCACTCTGCAGCCTCATAGCATCCTCCTCGCAGCTCTCACTGCCACCCAACTTAGTGTCATCCACAAATTTGGAGATACTACATTTAATCCCCTCGTCTAAATCATTAATGTACAATGTAAACAGCTGTGGCCCCAGCACAGAACATTGCGGTACCCCACTAGTCACTGCCTGCCATTCTGAAAAGTACCCATTTACTCCTACTCTTTGCTTCTTGTCTGACAACCAGTTCTCAATCCACGTCAGCACACTACCTCCAATCCCATGTGCTTTAACTTTGCACATTAATCTCTTGTGTGGGACTTTGTCGAAAGCCTTCTGAAAGTCCAAATATACCACATCAACTGGTTCTCCTTTGTCCACTTTACTGGAAACATCCTCAAAAAATTCCAGAAGGTTTGTCAAGCATGATTTCCCTTTCACAAATTCATGCTGACTTGGACCTATCATGTCACCATTTTCCAAATGCACTGCTATGACATCCTTAATAATTTGATTCCATCATTTCACCCACTACTGAGGTCAGGCTGACCGGTCTATAATTCCCTGTTTTCTCTCTCCCTCCTTTTTTAAAAAGTGGGGTTACATTGGCTACCCTCCACTCCATAGGAACTGATCCAGAGTCAATGGAATGTTGGAAAATGACTGTCAATGCATCCGCTATTTCCAAGGCCACCTCCTTAAGTACTCTGGGATGCAGTCCATCAGACCCTGGAGATTTATCGGCCTTCAATCCCATCAATTTCCCCAACACAATTTCCCGACTAATAAAGATTTCCCTCAGTTCCTCCTCCTTACTAGACCCTCTGACCCCTTTTATATCCGGAAGGTTGTTGGTGTCCTCCTTAGTGAATACCGAACCAAAGTACTTGTTCAATTGGTCTGCCATTTCTTTGTTCCCCGTTATGACTTCCCCTGATTCTGACTGCAGTGGACCTACGTTTGTCTTTACTAACCTTTTTCTCTTTACATACCTATAGAAACTTTTGAAATCCGCCTTAATGTTCCCTGCAAGCTTCTTCTCGTACTCCATTTTCCCTGCCCTAATAAAACACTTTGTCCTGAGTGACGAAATGCTGTGCAGTGTAGGCATCTGCGTAGCGCATCTGTAGAAGACGGCCAGGTCATTGTCAACAGTTGCCATCAGAAAAACAGTGCCAAGCCAGCACGGCGAGAGAGGGAGGCCCGAGATTTCAGCGTGGTGTAAGGTTGCTCCTCTTATCTCCGGTGTCCCCCCCCTCCCCCCCCCCCAGTCGGGCTGGCACGCTGTGTCCAGGGGCTGGCTGCTCCTCTTATCCCCGCTGCTCCTCTGGTGTTTCCTTCTCGGTCAGGGGGTCGGCACTGTGTCCTGGGCTGGCTGCTCCTCTTATCCCCGCTGCTCCTCCGGTGTTTCCTTCTCGGTCAGGGGGTCGGCACTGTGTCCAGGGGCTGGCTGCTCCTCTTATCCCCGCTGCTCCTCTGGTGTTTCCTCCTAGGTCGGGGGGTCGGCACTGTGTCCTGAGGCTGGCTGCTCCTCTTATCCCCACTCCTCCTCTAGTGTGCCCTCCTAGGTTGGGTCGGCGTGGAGAGGGAGCGAGGCACGAGTTTTGCAGCCGTAGCATGGTGGAGGCATTCGGGAGCCCGAGCGCTGCCACCAGGACCCGGTAAGTCTAGGGAGCGTGACCTCCCGTGGTCCGGAAAATTCTCTGGTCTGGCACAGGTCCGGTCCCAAGCGTGCCGCACTGGAGAGGTTCAATCTGTAATGTGTTTTCTCTCGTGACTCGTTTTAGTCATGGTGTACTCCCATGAACTGAACCTCAGCTATGGACTCTGCAACAAGCAGCTTCATGTGTTTACATAACCGCAAAGTCACCTTTTTAGTCCTTAATTTTCCAGCCAGACGTTCCCTAATTGGAATCAAGTGCCCAGCCAGCTGTTACTCAATATTGTAATCTCACATGCTGGTTATTGAGACTGAGTACTGAAAAGGATACTGGGCAGCATGGGAATTTATGGAGCCTCATTTTCATGGAAGATGCTATCTCTATGGAAACAGATTTTCAGCTGTGTTTTTAGCATTTGGGTGGGAAGGTGCCTGGGACAAGGCTTGCAAGGTACAGAAACTTGCAGTGTCCAGCTTTAAACCAAGCTTTGGAGGACTGGTTTGTTGACAATTCAGTTCAGGAAAATAGTTGAATATATGCTGAGTGTGCTATATCCAGTAGAAAATAAAAACAGCTTGTGTTGACTCTTGGTTTTCTGTTGGTGTTTGTATAATGACTGTGTGTTAATAAACAAAGCTTTGTAACTGGTGGCTCACTTTCTTTCCTAGAGCAAGATTGTGCACGAATGGTAGACAATTTGAAGTTCTTCCTCTGCATTCAAAAACATACAGGATTATAAATGGGCAGTGGGACTTCACAAGATGTGGGTGGGTGAGGATGACGGCGACCCTTGATCAAGAAAAGACACAGAATTATTCAGTGGATTTCAATTTAAGGTTTAAAATTCAGTCCAAATGCATCTCTAAAGCTTTGAGCTCAAGAGTATGACATTTTCACAATGAGATTTTTAGTATATTAACACGCTTTTAAAAACAAAAACTAGTAATTGTATACTCAAGAATATTTTCTTCAGTTTTATTTTTAACTTCAATAGAAAAAAAATTACACAAAAGCCATGCAAAATGTTTAGTACAAGTACATCTTTTTTTGTTGGCTTGGGGAACAAAACCAGCTAAAAATATCTTAATGATGCTTATTGATTACACTGATTTCTTTGGCAAACTGCATCCACTTTAGGACCAAGCGCTTGGATTATTTACGGATTCGGGTATATTGCCACATTTGTGTTGATAAATGGTTTCTGATGCGCAGCAATGTAAAAGTGGCAATATAAGCTGGGAGTTAGGTCCTGCTGCTTTTGAGTGCATTAAAATCAAGTAGTCTGAAGCCCTCTTGAGGCTATTTCACACCAGATTGCACATGGTGCAGTATTTTAAGTAACCTGGCTGGTCTGTTGGTAACCTGTTCCTAAAAGTTACCTGAGGAGTGGAGCTCTGCTGTTTTTACATGTATCTACGTAGGCCAGTGTAATACGCCCTGTCACTGATGATGATGTGCTCCGTTTGATTTAAACGCATTGGAAGGATCAACATTAACTTTTTTTTATCCTCCAGAAGCTGTCGTAGAGTAATTCAAAGACAGCATCCAGAACTATGTAGCCAACATTATTGCTCATGCAGACCGTGTTAATGTAATAAAGTAAGTGCTGAGTGCCGAAAACAACAATGATTCATATCACCTAACCTCAATGAATAAAGGCAGCTTGGAAAAATAACCTTCAGTTTATTTAAATACTCATTCAATGAATATTGAGGGTCTGAGGTTAACACAGACAATGTAGTGTAATCTTGCTATTTCTTGGTGTCTGTATTGGAAGAATATCCATTTTTTTTGCTGAATTGTGAAATAGTTTAAACCTTTTCCTGAGATAACTGCTTTGTTTCTTTCAACACTGTTGGCACAGATCATGTTTCAGTAATTTTATTTTCATGCACTCCGATTCCATTTAAACGTAAATGGACACAATACCATCCCCTTTCCAAGAGGGGTTACAATGGAGGTTTTTTGCATATGTGTATTCGGGAAACCCTGAATGTTTCTGATGGTACATTTATAAAACTCCCTCCTACATCAGAATAAGCTTCAGAAGCCCACAATTCCTTACACGAGAATGAGTGCCTGCAATTTGCTCTTTCGCTATATAAACCAATCATCGGTGTTTTATGCTGACAGTCAGTGTCTTGATGGGACCAGCTAACGTTTGCAGACACTAGTCCTTTTTCTGCACTTCCAGCACTAATCCACTTGTGTGTATTGGAAGTCTGCCCTCGTGTGAGAATGAGAGTCCTTGCCTTAAGTATATAGAGCCAGCAGTCTGGCTCGTTTAGTGCTGGAAGTATGCAAGAGGAGGAATGGGGCTAGTAAACCCAGGTAGAGGCAGGTAGGGAGTTGCATGGCTGGAAAGAAAAAGAGGAGCATATATGGCAAGAGGGTTGGAGAAGAGATTGTTGGCGTGGAGGAGTAAGTTTTAGAACTGGGGTGTTGAGGAAGGCTGGATGTGGAAGAGTTACTGTTGAGGTAACATTTGGTTGATTTGTTAAAATTATCCTATAGACATGCACCACCAATTTTGTGCTTTCAATTTTTTGATTTCCTCGTCATGTTTTCCTTCAGTAGAAGTGAAGGAATGTTGGATTTTGAAATTGAAGTGGTAGATATACCGATATAACTACTTGGTTTCACACGTCGGACCGTTGTCAGCTTTTTTGAAGCTGCGAGTCAGCTTTTGCTAGTTTTCTATGTTGACGTGTGTTTCACATTGCTCTGAATTTGTTACTCAGGAGTTTATATTTCAAGTATTCAAACAAAAGTTAAATGTAAAAGTGCAGGATTGATGGGAAATGCTTCCATAGCACAATAATCAAGGTGCAGAAAATTGGAGTTGGATTTAAATGTATTTTTTGTAGAAAATGAAAAGTTGGCTTTAACAATGTTAAAGAATTTTGGTAATTTTTGTAATATCTGGACATGATTTAGTATTAAATAGTGAATTTAAAAATCCTGAGCCAACTACGTGAACTATGATTTTATTATTTCCAGATTTTCAGGCTTACACCTTATACCACACATGAGGTACTGCTGATTATGTGCAGTTTGTTTTCTAACGGTGTATCATCTCCATCATCATCATCATCATCCTAGGTAGTCCCTCAGAATCAAGGAAGACTTGCTTCCACTCTTAGCATGAGTTCTTAGGTGGCTGAACAGTCCAATACGAGAACCACAGTCCCTGTCACAGATGGGACAGACAGTGGCTGAAGGGAAGGGTAGGTGGGGAGCCTGGTTTGCCGCGCTTGATTTCTTGCTCTCGGTGATGATACTCGAGGAGCTCAGCGCCCCTTCCTCCACTAGATCGGGCGTAATCACGAGTCATACAATTGTGAATGCAGTATTTCAGCTGCATTCTCTCAGGTGAAAAATGTAATGAGGACCAGAACAGGTACCAGTTCTCGTGACACAGTTCGGTTATACTCTGACCAGTATCTATGGAACGGGCATGGACAGACAAGGTCACTGGTTAGCAATCGGGAATGTGAAATCTGGCTCATATTTTTACCCCCAACTAACTCGTCAAAGGCCAAAAATCAAACGAGTGATTTTCTGAATTGTATGGCTCACTATCATACCATATGGTAATTTACTTGCTCAGCAATGGATGAAGGGGGAAATAGCATTTTACTGTAAAACGTCCCATTTTATTGTAGGAGGCACCAAGAATTTTCAAGGAGTATAGGAATATAAGATCTTGGGCTCAATTTTCCCCAATTATCTGCACCGTTTTTTTTTGGAGTAAATTCAAACCTCCAACTTTCCCCAAGGTTTTTGGACCATCATAATTCACTTAGGTTCAATTTTTTTTTAGGCTACGATTTTTTTTGCATCATAAGGGGCGTAACCTGATGTCTGCGCCAGTTTTTGACACTTAAGCAAGTTTGGCACACTTATATTTTCCCTAGGATGGCAAATGTGACCACTTCCAAAAAATCTTCTGGACATTTAACAAAAATCAGCGCACATTACAAAATCGGCGCAGAAAGACGGCAAAGTTTTGGAGGGAGTGAAGACGGTAGAGAATATGCATCATAAACCTTTAATTTTTTTCAAGAAATGCAATTCTTGAATTTTTAATTTTTTTCAAAGTACCATCGCACCACCAAACCTCGCCTCACCGGGCTCGAGGGTCGGAGTGTCGGCCAGCCGAATTGCTCCCTCACCTGGACACAGGACTTCGGGGCTCAGCTTCAAAAGAAGCTCGGGGGCGAGGGGAGGGGGCATTGGGGGTGGAAGCCGAGCCATTGTGTCTGGGTGTGCTACCTTGAAGAGAGAGAGGAAAGAAGAGGTGTGACTGCTTTGTCCTGCTGTTGTGAGGTTGTTGCAAAGCTGCAATTTAATTATGGGGCAATACTGATGATACCACACCTCCTGTAAGCCTTCTTCATGTTGGTGCTCCAGAGAAGAAGATTGATTAGATGTCATCACCTGAGGAACCTCAGAGCACGTAGGATGATGGGCAGGAGGCCTTACCCACATCGGGTATATTGAGACAAGTGTTCATACCTGCACCTAAGTGATGCAGACTTGTGTGAAAAGGCTGCGTTTCCACAAAGAAGTTGTAACTGAGATCTGAGAGTTAATAAAAGCAGACCTGTACCCTAGAAGCGTCAGGAGGACTACTTTGTCAGTTGAAATCAAGGTTACAGCTGCACTTTAATTTTATGCATCTGGATCATTCCAGGCCATAACTGGAGATATGTGCACCATTTCTCAACATGCAACACACATCTGCATTCGGCAGGTGACTGCTGCACTATATGCTCGGAGGAATGACTACATAAAGTTCCCCATGACCAACCAGGCAATGCGTTACAGGGCTGTGGGGCTTCTCCAGGATTGCTGGCTTCCACAAGGTCCAGGGCTGCATTGATTGTACCCACATCCCCTTAGGAGCACCTTTGGAGGATTCCGCGATGTACAGAAACAGAAAAGATTTCCGCTCCATGAACGTGCAGGTCATCTGTGATGCCATGCATTGGCAGTTGATGCGAAATACTCTGGGAGCACCCGTGATGTGTTCATCCTACATGCGAGCTCAATATCTACCATGTTTCCGCAGCAACTAGAAGGGCAGAGCTGACTGCTGGGGGACAAAGGTTACGGCCTCGCCACCTGGCTTATGAAGCCCCTATGCATAACCCGGACGGAGCTGACTGGGAGGCCATGCAATTATCTGAACCCGGAGCACGACGACGGCGGAGGAGGGCAGGCCGCCGTGCCCCTGTATCGATTGCTCGAGCCTTGTGCCAGCAGCTCATCCGAATAACGCTTTGCTGCCTGAAGGCTCAGCGGCAACTATTCAAAGTGGACCATGTTTACTGTTTGGACCTGTTCCATAATGTGTTGTGTTAATGCAACAAATAATGGAAATGATTCTTATTTACTTCATAAAGCTGTGTTAATAATGTAAATGATTCAGTTATAATTTTAAATATATTTTATTCAAAATGTTAACACTTGTTTGTACTTAACTTTAATAAAAATATTCTTGTATCAAGCTTTAAACTATTCAGTTTAGATCACTTACAAACTTTAAGATCAGTTACAAACTTTTAAACTTGTAAATTTACATCACTTACAAAAAAACTTTTAATTTGAGAACAGTAACAACAGCAAGTTGCGCTTGGTCTTGTTGACTTCATCCCTGGTGATTGGTACCGAGCTTATTTTTTCAAGCATCTCGGTTAATGTGCGCTTCTTGTTAGGGGACGTGGGCAGGCGGTATTCTAGAAGGCTCGGCTTGGGCCTCTTCAGATTGGGATTGAAGTGGGAGTGGCAGTTGATTCTGTCAATGGCCGCGGGGTCTGGGCATGTTCCCTTATTGTAGCAGCTACCTACGACCGTCCCTCCCTCATGTTCACCGACAATGTATCAGCTACATCTGACATTCCATCCCTAATGTGCCCAGACAGTGTTCCCATTTCTCTCCAAAGTGTTGTTACTTCTCCTGACAGTCCCGATACGTCATCACCCACCCCACTGATGGTGTCCAGGATGATCGCGTAAGGTCAATGCTCTCCTCACTCATTGCCATCATCTAAACCACATCTGTTACATCCTGCACCTCAGGAGAGTGCTATCTAGCTCTCCTTCCCCTCCTCATCCTGTGTGAGGCTTGCTGCACTCCACTGGGACCCGCAGCTTCGGACGGTGGGGCACTGGTTGAGGCTCGCTGCACCCCACTAGGACCCGCAGCCTTGGACAGTGTGAAACCATGAAATGTCCCAACACTCACCACTCAGGAAAGGTGCTTTCACCTCAATGGGCGGTACCAGCACCTCTTCCAGAGTGAGTACCAGAGTGGAGGCTTCATCCTCCCCTTCCCCCCCCCCGCACCCCCCCCCCCCAATGCCCTCGGTCTGGAAGGTCGGATTGGAAGATGTTCTCCTCTTCAGGTTCGTCCGCGTCTGAATCTTCTGCATCGGCATCAGCCTCGTCAGGGTTGGCCTCAAGTTCTGCAAAATATGACAGAACAGACAAATGGTTAGTAGCAGAGGAGGGGGCAGGCAGCAGGCTCATTTGAAGGACCACGATGAATGATAGCACATTGCATCAACCCAAGCGTAGCTGACGGAGACATCTCCATGAACCGAAGCATGGCTAGCCCACGCAGTACTTAACATTTAGCAAAGCCAGAATGTGTAATTTGCTTTTCTCCAGGCAGGATCCATCAAAGCAGTGACCCTCTCTTCCATGGGTGTCAGTGGGTGCAGATTTGCTGGGCCTCCTCCTGTTCGAGTTCTCTCTTTTGGGCCATCTTTTTCTGCAAAGATAAAAACCTAACTTTTGAGGGTGTCTTTCTGCTGGGTGGGACATACAGATGGTCACATTTACAATAGCAAGTCCAGTGAATAAATGAAAATATTACTTACACCAACTGGTTGACCAAGGTCTTGCCTCTTTTTTCCGGACCTCAGTGGTCACCATTGCAAAGTAATTTTGTGAAAGTTAGTTCCAGCCTTTCTTCCATTTCTTTTGGTGAAACTTTTATTTGACCTCTGCTGGTGTCCAGCTCATGCCATCTGGCTTCAACGACAGTAACCAGGGCCTCCACCGCGTCCTGTGAGAAATTCTTGGTCCTTGAGCAGTGTTGCATATTGCAGCTCCGATTTTTACCACTCAGAATAAAAGTTCTCTCACACAACTGGCTGGCTCTTTAAAAATGGCTGGGCATGCGCGAAGCGTCTTTTTCTTTCTCGTGCATGCGTAGAGGGGTTTGGGGGGGGGGGGGGCTCCTTTTTTCAGTGCAGACATTAGGCTCCACCTCCCCAAAGCTAAAGGACAGGCTGCACGGCGCCAATTTCAAAAATTAGAACAGGGAAACTTTAAAGTTTTTTTAGTATAGTCGGGGCCCCAAAAAAACTCTTTGTAACTCTTCAAATACGCCAAAAAACGGCATTGGGAAAAATTGAGGCCATAGTGTACAATGTCTTGCATCTGCTCAGTGGCATCTGTCCTTGGCATGGTCAATCCAACATGAACGAACTTCTGAGGAATTGGGGATAAACTGCTTTGCATGTGAAACTGCGCGGGGAGGGGGATACTCCTGAGTTAATTAACTTAAGTCCACTGTGAGTGTGTGTTCCTGCATTTTATATTGAAGAATAGCAATAAATTTGGGAATGCACCAACTTTTTTAACAAGTAATTTGATGACTTTGGTTCAAGTATGAACTTCAGAAGGCTGGGATAGGCTTCCACTGCTTTTTCAATGTTATGTAATGAAAGGGAAATATTTAAAATGTGATTAATCTTGAAGCAATGTAGTATGTTCCTTGAATTTTTTTTGACAAGACTGAGGAGCAATTCTGAGTGGATTTCAAGACCACATCTTCGGTTATGCTAGTGTCAATGGAATTATTATTTATTGGGAGTGGTAAAATATATGCCTCACACTGCTTCAGCAGGCATTCTATTCTTGGCTGTTGGACATAATAACCAGAGCCACTAATAAATCGTGCCTCTGTTTTTATTACAGAATGCATGAAAATAATGTTGCCCAACGGGTAACATCGGTTCCCTCCTCATTTTATGGATCACTACTGCCTGAGGCTGCTGCTGCTGCTGCTCCAGGAGTTGGAACC
The DNA here is from genome assembly GCF_044704955.1 of Pristiophorus japonicus. Lineage (NCBI taxonomy): Eukaryota > Metazoa > Chordata > Chondrichthyes > Pristiophoridae > Pristiophorus > Pristiophorus japonicus. Next base: position 140,874,898 of record NC_091982.1, on the reverse strand, counting down.
TTGCTCTGAGCAGGAATTCCTGATCTGTCCACAGTTTTGCAAAAGCTAGTGCAGCAGAGTTTGATCCCCAGATCAGTTGCAGCATCGGTTAGGTGCCAGGAGCTTGTAGTGAGGAGTGAAATGAAGACTGGGTCCGCGAAGTGAGGGAGTGAACAGTGCCAGTGTGAACTAAACTGGAGGAATGGGGAGGAGAGTGCCATTGCGAAAGGGGGCGTGGAGAGGTAAGGAAGAGTGACGGTGGACTGGGAAAGGGGTGGGGGGGGGGGGGGCGCGGTGGTTTGTAACAATTTGACATTCAATAAAATAACTTTAAAACAATTTATCAGAAACACATCTACAATAGCCTGCATTTTTTTCTGCAAGAAGTGAGTGGAAAATTCCTTTCAGGAGGAGCAACCTTCCACAGTTTTCCAGTGGCCCTGAGTTTGACCCAGATCAACTGCAGCCATGCCTGGTTAGTCTGAAAATGTGTTCGACATCGGTTTTCATCATCATCTGCCATAATGGAAATGATCAGTATGACTACCTTCACTCTGGAAGTAATTAGAAGGGCTTTCTTTGCTAACTGGTGGCAAGGGAATTCCATATCAGATCCAATTTTCTTCTTCTGATATCCAGGCTAGTTCCACTTTATAGACCAAGGAATGCAGTGCATTTTTATATAGGCTGATGTTGCAAAGCTTTTGGGACAACATTATTTTCCTGATTTACTATTCCACAGCTACTGTTGTGTTTTTCTAAACCCCCTAAATAAAGATAGTATTTTCTTTCATGTCATGAACTGTTATTTGTCCTTGCCTAATGTAGGCACGCACACTTCCAGCAGGGCTCACTCCATACCATTCAGAAGTGGAAACTTCGACTGTTTCTGCCCTCCCTTCCTAGCTGAAGGTTAGTGCCCAGATGAGATCACTTATCTCAGCATAGAATGGGGATTGGCGCTGGAACCATGCTGTAAATTAGATAGTGATTTTTATACTGGGGTAGTCCAGAATTACAGCTATGAGGGTACCTTCAACTGTCGGAACATCACAATATCTTTGCTGAATTGCTTTAGACAAACTTGTATTACTGGAGGATATTACACTAATTGTCAGGATGTGACTAGTGGTGTCCCACAGGGATCTGTGTAGGGGCCTCAACTATTCACTGTATTAAGGACTTAGATGATGGAATAGAGAGCCACATATCCCAAGTTTGCCGATGACACAAAGGTAGGCGGCATTGTAAGCAGTGTAGATGGAAGTGTAAAATTACAAAGATATATTCAGTGAATGGACAAAACTGTGGCAAATGGGTTTCAGTATAGGCAAGTGTGAGGTCTCCACTTTGGACCTAAAAAGGATCGATCAGAATACTTTCTAAATGTTGAAAGGCTGGAAGCAGTGGAGGCCCAGGAGACTTGGGGGTCCATGTACATAGATCATTAAAATGTCATGGACAGATCCAAAAAAATCAAAAACCTAATGGAATGCTGGCCTTTATATCTAGAGGACTAGAATACAAGGGAGTTAGAATTCACGTTACAGCTATACAAGGCTCAGGTTAGACCACACCTCTGGGGTACTGCATTTGGTTCTGGGCACCACACTTCAGGAAGGATATATTGGCCTTGGAGGGAGTGCAGCGTGGATTTACTAGAATGATACCTGGACTCCAAATTACAAGGAGAGATTGCACAAACTTGTGTTGTATTCCCGGGAATTTAGAAGATTAAGGAGTGATTTGATTGAAGTTTTCAAGATATTAAGGAGAACTGATGGGGTAGATCGAGAAAACTATTTCCTCTGGGTGGAAGATCTAGGACTAGGGGGGACGTAGCTTAAAACTTAGAGCCAGGCCTTTCAGGAATGAAGATAGGAAACACTTCTCTACGCAAAGGTTGGTCGCAGTTTGAAAAGCTCTTCTGCAAACGGCAGTTGATGTTAGGTCAATTAATTTTAAATCTGAGATTGATAGATTTTTGTTAACCAAAAAGCTATTACGGGATATGGGGCAAAGGCGGGTATATGGAGTTAGGCCACAGATCAGCCATGATCTCATTGAATGGCGGAACAGACTCGAGGGGCTAAATGGTCTACTCGTATTCCTATATTACCCCCAGCAATTTGGTGTATGTATAAATATGCTGGCAATGTAAGTATTACAGTTGGGTATTATGCAAAGCAATGTTTTCATTGGAGGCGGGGCGAGATGTGACTGCGGAGTTGCGTAAAAAGATCAAGTAAAATATGGAGCACCATAAGCGATGGCGTGTCATAAACTCCATAATTGCCTCTTTCTTTGCACCATTCAAGATTCCTGTCTATGTCGATGTGCCATTATAATGGTACAAGTCCCCAGGCAAATCAGTGTCCATGTTTGTCATATTATAACTATGTTCTGGGAGATTGTGAATGTGTTCTGGGAAATACATGGATGTGTTCTGGGAAATATATGATTTTCTCGGTACATGAATGTGTTGTGTTTCTGAATGTGTTCTGGGTCAATGAATGTGTCCGGGGAGTATATGAATGTTTGCAGGGAAGTAGATAAATGTGCTGCCCGTGTCCTAACTCGCACTAAGTCTCGCATCACCCCTGTGCTCGCTGACCTACTCCTGGTTAAGCAACGTCTCGATTTCAAAATTCTCATCCATGTTTTTAAATGCCCCGAGATGTCTGCGCTCCCATAATTCTGCCCTCCTGAGCATCCCTGATTATAATCGCTCAATCACCGGTGGCCGTGCCTTCTGTTGCCAGGCCCTAAGCGCTGGAATTCCCTGCCTAAAACTTTCTACTTCTCTTTCCTCCTTTTCAGACGCTCCTTAAAATCCACCCCTTTGACCAAGCTATTGGTCATCTGCCCTAATTTCTCCTTATGTGGCTCAGTGTTAGATTTCTTGTCTTAGAACACTCCTGTGGAGCACCTTGGGACGGTTTACTATGTTAAAAGAACTATAAAAATATAAGTTATAACTAACTTTTGTAAAAGTATAACTAGTTACACTTAGAAGTGTTATCTCAAGAATCTTTGATTATATTGATTAATTAAGTCATAACTTATGCAAATGCACGATGAGTGAATTATTGGCCCCTTCACCAAATGAGCTGGCTGCTTTTGATGTCTAATCACTGAACTTGGGTGCAAATATTTTGTGTGACTTCCTGTCATGACATTGTTCAATTAGAGTGTATGTACGATCCATTTCCCATTGAAAAGGGGTTCAAATTTCATTGATGTATTGATATTTAATGCATCCGTCAATTTTTTTTTCAGAGTTTTGTGATTTAATTGGTGTGCAACTGACTTCAAAATTACTGTACTTATCTGAATTTTTGCTAGTACACAAAATGCCCTTTTACAGTGGACTATTTCAGGATAGATCAATACATTTTAAATCAGTCATTTCCAATTTGTAACTAAGCATTATTTTCATTACTTTTTAAATTGTTGCATTTCGCTTCTAATTGAGGAAGCAGAATTTTGGTCCTAAGTTCAAAGTGATGTATTTCAGTGACTCTGGTGAATATTGGAAAATTGCTGCAGTTGGTTGTAGATCCACACATACAGATTTGTTCTGCCAGTTAAATTATATGAATTTTTACAAAATATAATTGTACATTATATTTTATGTTATACTTAGTCATTGCATATTTACAGTACTTTATTATATATGTCTGTCTCAAATTAGATAGGATTAAAAACAAAGTTGTTCAGCTTGTGAAATCTGTTTCTTGTTTGATCAGGTGATGTCGAAATTTAAGTTTATTTTGTGTAATGTGTGTACTAAAGAGCCACTGACTGTCTAGCCTTACTTGGGGGAGGGTGCTCTCTTTGTCAGATGCTTAGCTCTGCTTTGTTCTGAAGGTCAACAGGCTGAGGCTGAACCATAGAATCATAGAAATTTACAGCACGGAAGACGGCCATTTCGGCCCATCGTGTCTGCACTGGCTGACAAAGAGCTATCCAACCTAATCCCACTTTCCAGCTGTTGGTCGGTAGCCCTGTAGGTTATGGCACTTCAAGTGCACATCCAAATAATTTTTAAATGTGGTGAGACTTTCTGCCTCTATCACCACAGGCAGTGAATTCCAGACCCCCACCACCCTCTGGGTGAAGACATTTCCCCTCAAGTTCCCTCTAACACTCCTACCAATTACTTTAATTCTATGCCCTCTGGTTGTTGACCCCTCTACTAAGGGAAATAGGTCCTTTCCATCTTTCCATCCACGCTATCTAGACCCCTCATAATTTTATACATCTCAATAAGGTCTCCCCTCATTTCCAAAGAAAACAAACCCAGCCTATCCAATCTTTACTGGTACCTGAGCAGCTTCCTGATATCTATTTTTTGACCAGTTGTAAAAGGTACCCGTTGATATTTATTTGTCTTGTATTGAATTTCAAAGCAAAGAGTGGATATAACTGTTACCCCAAATCTAGCTCTTGAGTAAATCTGTTGTCAGGAACTTAAATGAACTTGGTGTGGAAATACTCAGTGAAGATCTGATTTTATGTGGAAGTGTTTGCTCACAAATGTTACACTAATTATTTAAGGTTTTGAGACCGATTTCAAGTATTGGTGAGAATTCGAGTTATTTTACAGTAATCTAGCAAAATCTGCTTTATTTGTTCCTGATTTTTCCAATTTTACTACTTAAACCTGACCCATTGTCAGCCTGTACGATCAGTGGTATTCTATTATTTCTAGTGTATACTTCATTGGTAAAATGATTAATTGTTCACCATATGATGCTCTCAGCGGTTTGTGTGTAAAGTCTTGTTTCTGTTCGTAGGGAGTGCGAAGTTGCCAGTACAAACAAACTATTAATGTTAAGCTTGAGAAAAAGTATATGAAGTCTGCCTGAATCAACACTTGATTGAGGTCTGAAGAATCCATGATATTGAATTGATGTCTGACCCAACAAATTGTAGTAAGAGGTTGGAAAAACCAGGGAAGTGTGCTGCACAAATAGAAGGGCTGAATGAGTCCAGTTTGGTGGAAGGAGGTGGAATTCTATCAACTAGCTAATGGCAAGGTGGCAGTATTGGGGTCTAATTTGTAAAAGCTGCATTAGATGGGGGAACGATGGCGTTGGACTGTTCTTGGAGAACCGTGTCAGGATCCATTGATTGAACTTGGAGCTGTCCTTCCAAGACTGGTATGTAGGATTCTAGTGGAGCCATGCATACTTTAATAGTTCCCAAATGCAGTTATGATTTCTATTTACAAGAAGAGGGGAGTGAACCTGAAAACCACCAATGAGTCTCACTGATATTAGTGACTCTTAAAGTTGTTCTTTGGGTTGATTGCATGCATATTGGATGCTTTGGACACTCATGCAATACTCCGCAAAGAACAAACTGGATTTAATTTCCAGAGGAATGTATATGGTAGGTTATGACTTTATATACTCCGCAAAGAACAAACTGGATTTAATTTCCAGAGGAATGTATATGGTAGGTTATGACTTTCAGATTGTAGAGTGCTAAAAGGATCAAAGGGAAATCCGATGTCTGGCGAAGGACGATGGAGAAGATGTTTTGGAGGAGGATAGTGTGGTTAACCATACCAAAGGCTGGATGGAGGATATCTCAGGGTCATTGCCATTGTGAATGTTGTTCAAGATTTCATGAGGGGCCTAGATAGAGTGGATAGGAAGGACCTGTTTCCCTTAGCAGAAAGGTCAATAACCAGGGGCATAGATTTAAAGTAGTTGGTGAAGGATTAGAGGGGAGATGAGGAAACATTTTTCACCCAGAGGCTGGTGGGGTCTGGAACTCACTGCCTGAAAGGGTGGTAGAGGCAGAAACCCTCACCACATTTAAAAAGTACTTGGATGTGCACTTGGAAGTGCCGTAACCTACAAGGCTACGGACCTAGTGCTGGAAGGTGGGATTAGGCTGGGTAGTTATTTTTCGACTAACACAGACACGATGGTCCAAATAGCTTCCCTCTGTTATATTCTATGATTCTATTCTATTTGGTTAATGCCGTTTTGGTGGAAGGCCTGGTTGGAGAGATTCGATCGAGGAGTTGCATGTGCGATGGGCACAGATCTGGGAGGTGGCAATGCTTTTAAGGAGAGGAAAAGGTGATTGAAAATGGGCACAGTAGTTTGTGAGGCCAGGTTTTTAGAAGAGAAAATTATTATCGTAATTTTGGCAGGGGTGGAGCAGTGCCTGAGGGGATGGAACCATTTACCATATCGGCGAGAATGGGGTTCAGGAAGAGAAATTGAGTGGTCAACAGTTTAGTAGGAATTACATACAACACAGAAACAGGCGATTCAGCCCAACTAGTCTGTGCTGGTGTTTATATACTCCACACGAGTCTCCTCCCATTCCATCTACCTCATCTCAATCTTTCAGCATATCTTTTTCTCTCGTACTTGTTTAGTTTCCTTTTGAAAGCATCTAAGCTATTTACCCCAACCACTTCCTGTAGTAGCGGCTTCCACATTCTGAGAGAAGTAACAAAAAGGATGGATAAGGGTACTGCAGTAGATGTAACATATTTTGGATTTCCAAAAATCCTTTGGTAAGGTACCACACAGACTCATGAATGAGGTCAGAACATGTGGAATCAGGGGATAGTAGCAGAATAGATAGCAAGCTGGCTACAAAACAGAAAATATCAGAGTTGGGGTTAAAGGTTGTTACTTGGATTGGCAAATGATGAGAAGTGGTGTTCTGGAAGGATCGATGCTGGGACCACAGTTGTTCACAATTTACATAAAAGATTTGGACTCGGGAATTGAAAATGCAGTTTCAAAATTTGCAGTAGACACCAAATTGGTGGGGGTGGGGGGCTGTTAATGCAGAGTAGGACTGCAACATAATAGAGGAAGACATGAATAAACTTGCAGAATGGGTGTGTAATTGGCAAATGAACTTCAATATACAAGTGTGAGGTAATGCATTTGTAGATACTGGATTCTTTTCCCTTCAATCTGTTTCAGCGAATTCACTGACACACGAACACTTTTAGTCTTAGCAACATAAGACCTTTATTAGAGAATCTCCCGGCCGGGACCTGTTAAGATAAAGGGAACACACTCGATTCGAGCCTGTCCACCGTTCTCCTGACAAGTCTCGTAACAGTACAAAAGCTCAACACTTATACATTGTTACAGCAGAACACATTTGAGTGACACTCAGTTTATACAATCATTGGTCGATTTCCCCCATAGCATACCCAATTGCAGGCTAACAACTCTCCAAATAGGGCGGGCTCCAGGGATGTGTTTATTGTTTAGATTTTCATAGCATTTCCCTATTTCATGGCTGGATATAGCAGCCCCTCGTCTGACTCATGTCTAACTTTTGCTTTTTCGCGTAACTCGTGTTTGACCACAACTCTGAGTAACCCCTTTTTGTGCTGACATTGTAGTTATCACAGCTTGACATCTTTGGTCAGCCATTTACCCATGATTCCCTATCTCCATCCTTTTGCTACCTTCTCTAGCCATCTACCACTTTCGCAATCCTTTTTCACATTCTCACATTTAGGTAGGAACAATAAGGAGGCCACATACTAGTGTCTAAATGAGGTAGAGCAACAGGGGGATCTGGTGTACAGATACACCGATTACTAAATAGTAGCGATGCAGGTTAACAAGGCTGTAAGCAAGCAAACAAAGCACTGGGATTCATTTCTAGAGGGATAGAATTGAAAAGCAGAGAAGTTACGTCAAATTTGTATTGAAACTTGGTTAGACTACACTTGGGAGTACTGTGATCAGTTCTGGTCTCGATATTACAAAAAGATATAGAGGCATTGGAGAAGATGCAAAAACAATTTGGAAAGATTGAACCGGTTGGGGCTGAGGGGTGACCTGATAGATTATAAAAGGTTTTGATAGAGTAGATGTAGAAAAGATGTTTCACTTGCAGGAGAAACCAGAACTGGGGGCTATAAATATAAGATAGTCATTAATAAATCCAAGAGGGAATTGAGGAAGAAGTTCTTTACCCAGAGAGTGCTGAAAATGTAGAACTTGCTACCATATGGAGTGGTTGAGGCGAATAGCATAGATGCATTCAAGGGGAAGCTAGATAAGCACATGAAAGAGAAAGGCATAGAAGAATGGGCTAATAGGGTTAGATAAGAACATAAGAATTTAGAGCAGGAGTAGGTCTTTCAGCCCCTCGAGCCTGCTCTGCCATTCATTGAGATCATGGCTGATCTTCTACCACAACTCCATTTTCTTGCACTATTCCCATATCCGTTTGATTCCCTTAATATACTCAACGACTGAGCTTCCATAGCCCTCTGGGGTAGAGAATTCCAAAGATTCACCCTCTGAGTGAAGAAATTTCCCCTCGCCTCAGTCCTAAATGGCCGACCCCTTATTCTGAGACTGTGACCCCTGGTTCTAGACACTCTAGCCAGGGGAAACTTCCTCCCTGCATCTACCCTGTCAAGCCCTGTAAGAATGTTGTATGTTTCAATGAGATCACCTCTCATTCTTCTAAACTCCAGAGAATATAGGCCTGGTCTACTCAATCTTTCCTCAGGACAATCACTCCACCCCGGGAATCAGTCTGGTGAACCATCGTTGCACTCCCTTTATGGCAAGTATATCCTTCCTTGGGTAAGGAGACCAAGGGTTGGAAATTCGGTTTTCAAAACAGTGTTTTTTCGTCAGAATTACCATTTTTGCTTCGTTACCTCTACAGGCCAGACATTCAACCTTTAATTTACGCAGCGGTAAAAGTTGGTGTTGCATGAGGATTCGTGGTGCAAAGCACGATCCTCGCCAACTTTAGTCCGAGGCCAATAGCGCTGCGAGAGAGGCCTTGAGAGTGGGTAAAACATCCCCCAAAAAATTGGAAAAAAAATTCTCTCAGCGTTCACAAGACACTTATCTATCAAATCGCGGAAAAAGAATAAAAAAATAAAAACTTTAACTTACCTTTTTTGCAGGTCTTCATACTTCCCGCAGCTGGCAGAGCTGCACGATAGGTTTTACCTTGTCGGTATTCTGAGATTAGAATACGGGTGTGGAGAGAGCCAAATTTTAATTTCACTGCCATTTCCTTATTCCCCATTATAATTTTTCCTGTCTCAGCCTGTAAGGGACCCACATTTATGAAGAGGGGCGTGAGGAGGCTCATGTGGAGCATAAACACCGGCATAGACCTGATTGACCGAATGGCCTTTTTCTGTGCTGTTAATACTTTGTAACTGCTCTCTGAGTAAAGACATTTCTCCTATTGCTCTTAGATTTATTAGTAACTATCTTGTATTTATAGTGCCTAGTTTTGGAAACATTCTCTCCATCCCATTCATAATTTTAAACAACTCCTTCAGGTCTCCTCCAAGTTTTCTCTTTTCTAAAGAAAAAAACCCCAACCTGTCAATCTTTCCGGATAGCTGTAATCTCTCGTTTCTGGTGTCATCCTTGTAAATCTTTTTTGCACTTTCTCCAGTGCTTCTGTGTCCTTTTCATAGTATGGAGACCAGGACTGTGCCCAGTACTCCCAAGTGCAGCCTGACCAGGCTCCTGTACAGGTTTAACTTAACTTCACTACTTTTGACTTATATATCTAAAAGAGGTGGCGAAGAGGCTAGAGTGGGAGGGGTGCTGGGGAGGTTTGGCTTAGTAAGCAAGGGGAGGAGGGGGAAGCCACTCTGGGTTCTATTCTGATGATGAGTAAATGTACGAGCTGAAACTTGTTAGAGGTGAGGGTGAAGGGGGAAAGGGAGGTGTTGGGTCGTAAAACATTGGGTTGTTTTGGCAGAAGAGAGTGAGGCCTTATGAGAGCTTTACGTTGTCGAGCCAGTTCTGTCAGTGGATGGATAAGACAGATGTGTACCAAGCACGCTCAAATTTGCACCGCTTGGACTTGAGAGTGCAAAGATGAGACTATTAGAGGAACGGTAGCGATGGGAGCTGGTGACAGTTTTGCTGGGGATGAGCAATGAAAGCAAAGGTAAAGGAGTGGTTTAGTAAATCCGTGGTTGCAGAGATGTTATGGAGAATGATGGCTCTAAGGTTAAGGAATTTCAGAATGCGTTTATAAACTCTTGGGATTGTGTTTTCCAAGGCCTATTGCAGAGGGAAGTGAGGTTGAAAGAGAATAGAAGGATGTGGTGGCAGATAACTTTATTGGTGATAGCGGCCATGGGAGTAGAAAGGGCATGGGAGATGGTAAGATTGTGAAATTAGCTGTAAATATAGATGAGGGAGTTTATACTGAGAGGAGAGAAGGACAGGAGTGTGTTGAGTTTGGAGGTCGCTGAGACTTGAAGTGAAGATTAAAATACCTGAGGATGAGGATTTGTTTACTGCAGAAGTTGAGGGAGGAAAAAAGGGAGGATATCTTTGAGACAAGCTCAGGGTGAGGCTTGGGTATGCGACAAGGATTGTAAAGGGGAGGATTAGAACATGGTGAGGTGCTTGAAGAGAAGATGCCAGGGAAATAAGGAGAAACCAGGTGTGACTTGGTGCAAAGGGCCATTCTGTCCCCATGGAGGTTTGGGCAGGAAAGGTATAGCCAGGTAGGGAGGCTTCGCGTAAGAGGCAGGATGTCACCACTGAGCTAAGTTTCAGCCAAAGCCAGGATGTCAATGTTATCATCCACAGTAAAGTTGTGGATAGCAAGAGTCTTGTTCGTGAATTCGTGGATATCTTGGAGTCCGATAAGAGCCAAGCATATCGTTTGATTTACCATGCAATGCCATGAGAGATCCACTAGTCTATTTAAAAAGATCAATGTAGGTACAAATGTAAATGCATTCTTAACTTGCGTCACTGATTTGGCTGGGGGCATTGAGAACTGGCCAAATTTCTCTCTCTGCGATCTTTTGATTAAATTCTTCCTGTTCAAATAAAGCTGCAATTGGTGTTTTTCTTTCCTTTTTTTTGCCAACTTTGACACAGTTAAGGAAGCAAATTTAAACTATAGGAAAGGCAGCTTGGTTTTGGAAGTGTACAGATTTTGATTTGCCAAATCTTAGACATTTAAATGAAGTTACTGTACATGGGGGTTTAATGTTTTTCCTTGGTGCTGTGTTTGTGATTTATTCTTTTCTTCCTTGAAGCATTCAGTAGCATCCTTAAACAGTAATGTGATAACGACCGGGTAATTTTTTTAAAATGTTGATTGAGGGATAAATATTGGCCAGGTCACCGGGGATAACTCCCCTGCTCCTCTTCACAATAGTGCCATGGATCTTTTACGTCCACCTGAGAGAGCAGACGGGGCCTCGGTTTAACGTCTCATCCGAAAGACGGCACCTCTGACAGTGCAGCGCTGCACTGGGAGTGTCAGCCTAGATTTATGTGCTCAAATCACTGGGAATTGAACCCACAACGTTCTGACTCAGGTGAGAGTGCTACCCACTGAGCCACAGCTGACTAGAGGACTGGAGAGACATATTGTGGAAGTCCAGTATCTAAAAACAATTAACAAATGGGGTTTTTACATTGACTGGGTGTTTTACTGAAAGCATACCTAAAGTGTGTGGAGTTGGGACTCCTGCAAGAGTGTAACAGTAGTGCTGGGACTCCAGCTCCTTACAATATACATTAATGATTTAGATGAAGGAATTGAGTGTAATATCTCCAAGTTTGCAGATGACTCTCAACCGGGTGGCGGTGTGAGCTGTGAGGAGGATGCTAAAAGGCTGCAGGGTGACTTGGACAGGTTAGGGCAAATGCATGGCAGATGCAGTATAATGTGGATAAATGTGAGGTTATCTACCTTGGGGGCAAAAACACGAAGGCAGAATATTATCTGAATGGCGGCAAATTAGGAAAGGGGGAGGTGCAACGAGACCTGGGTGTCATGGTACATCAGTCATTGAAAGGTGGCATGCAGGTACAGCAGGCGGTGAAGAAGGCAAATGGTATGTTGGCCTTCATAGCTAGGGGATTTGAGTATAGGAGCAGGGAGGTCTTACTGCAGTTGCACAGGGCCTTGGTAAGGCCTCAACTGCAATATTGTGTTCAATTTTGATCTCCTAATCTGAGGAAGGACGTTCTTGCTATTGAGGGAGTGCAGCGAAGGTGTTCACCAAACCGATTCCCGGTATGGCTGGACTGACCTATGAGGAGAGACTGGATCAACTGGGCCTTTTATACACTGGAGTTTAGAAGGATGAGAGGGGATCTCATAGAAACTTACAAGATTCTGATGGGACTGGACAAGTTAGATGTGGGAAGAATGTTCCCGATGATGGGGAAGTCCAGAACCAGGGGACACAGTCTTAGGATAAAGGGTAGGCCATTTAGGACTGAGATGAGGAGGAACTTCTTCACTCAGAGTTGTTAACCTGTGGAATTCTCTACCGCAGAGAGTTGTTGATGCCAGTTCATTGGATGTATTCACGAGGGAGTTAGATATGGCCCTTACGGCTAACGGGATCAAGAAGTATGGAAAGAAAGCAGGAAAGAGGTACTGAGGGAATGATCAGCCATGATCTTATTGCATGGTGGTGCAGGCTTGAAGGGCTGAATGGCATACTCCTGCACCTATTTTCTATGTTTCTATGTATTAGTCTATCGATCTTATTATAAAATGTTGTCCATACTTTGTCCAACTCAAGTTTTTGTTTTTTCTTAAAAAGCACCATTTGCAATATACAGAAATCTTAACAAACCGCAATGTCTGCAGGCTCTTAATTGCTCCCCAAATAAAACCATGGTTCTATCACCAGGCTGAATAACAGTTGATGCAATCACCAGTCTTTCCTCAATGAATTAGGCTTTAAAGGGAGACATCCACAATTTAGCAAAAAATAATACATTTTATTTTACACAGTATAATGTCCCTGTCCTTATAAAATAACGCATCCTTCGACTTACTGAGAGCAGTGTCAATTTTTTAATATACATCCAACGCCCATAATTATCTGCTTAGTGATTATACTGTACAAATTATAATGCGAATATTATTTTCAAATTCCTCCGTGGCCTTGCCACTCCCTATCTTTATAATCTCCAGCCCCATAACACTCCGAGATATCTGCGCTCCTCGAATTCTGCCCTCCTGAGCATCCCTGATTATAATCGCTCAACCATTGGTGAGCGTGCCTTCAGCTGCCTGGGTCCTAAGCTGTGAAACTCCCTCCCTAAACCTCTCCGCCTCTCTACCTCTCTTTTTTCCTTCAAAGCGCTCCTTAAAACCTACCTCTTTGATCAAGCTTTTGGTCACTTGCCCTAATTTCTACTTGTGCGGCTCGGTGTCAAATTTGTTATAATACACCTGTGAAGCGCCTTGGAACGTTTCACTATGTTAAAAGGTGCTATATAAATATAAGTTGTTGTTGTTAACTTTGAGTTCTTTAGCTAACTAAGGATCTTTTGGTTGACCTCATTCATTTTCAAGACAGTTTAAAAAAATCTTCCACCTCCTGACGGGTGGCGTGATAAAATGGGTAGCAAAACGGTGTCCCCTTCAACTCACTCAGCAACATCACTGGGTCTCTGCTAGTAATATGTAAAATATTACGTGCCTACATAACATGATCTAATTGAATGGTCTACTCCTGTTCCTAGCACACTTCAATTTATAACATTCCCTGATAAATACCAGTTAAACTGAATGATCTGAAACTCCAAATATTTGATCATTGGACTTTGTGGTCTTAAAGGGGCAGCTGCTGAATAAATAACACACTGCGTGTTCCATGGTGTAAAGCTGTTGTCCTTTTAAAACAACTGATCCTCATCCGACTGACTATGAACAACATGTCCAGTGAGTTACAAGGAGCTGATCATCCACACAGAAAATATCCTCTAACTGATTTTGTGGTTTGCTAATTTACAAATTCGAGCTTGTGCTCTTAAAGGGACACACCGCTTTACCCACAGGTCTGCATTAGCAGCAGAATAATACATTGTGCAGTGCACAGTATCGTGCCCCTGACTAGCTCTTATTTTCCTTTCACTGTTTCAACCTGTTATAATCCCCTGGTTTAATTTGGTGTTCTGGGCTTACTTTTTTGGGATTGTTTGCAGCCTTGTCTACCTCCGATGAGATCTCAGTCAGTGGCCTTTTTCCAATTTAATTCAAATAAACCTTAGGTCAAGAAAGCTTGGGTTCAGTAAAGGCAACCTGTCTTCACTGTCCTACATGTCAGAGGTGCGGCGAGTGTTTTTGTGGCAGAGGAGCGTAAGGGATCGTGGCGGAGGTACGGTGAATGAGGGTACGGGGCCCAGAAGAGCTGAGGGCCCAGGGGCAGCACGGACCAGCCCACACTGCGATATGCATGCGCACTAGGTCTGTGCAGCAGAGCAGGTCTCCAGTCGTCCTGATTAACCCTTACCACTGGATAAAGGCCTAGCTTTGTCAAGCCCGTGTGGTGGCTGGTGTGCAACGGTCACCACACGTAAAAAAAATGCACGCACAGGCATCTTCCACAACTTCAATTAGAGTTCAGGACTGGAACATCAGGTCCTTCATTGAAACATCTGTGAACGCATGTGGAAGAAAGTCATCCTCATTCGAGGGACTGCCTATGATGATGATGTCCTGGCTTGCAGAGTTGTGAATGTTAAGCTTCATTTGTATTATGGAATTGCTTTTATTGAAGAAGTTAAGAGTTATGCATAATGATGAGACTGCTTGATTTTGCAATAAAAGTGATGCTTGAAAGAAGAGTTTCCACTTGCATCGTGATTACTCTGAGACATAAAGAGGGAAATGAGTAAAAAAAACATAGGATAATCATTTATGGAGGATTTCAACTACCCCAATATTAATTGGCCAGAAGATGAAGGTAAAGGGGACAAGGTGTACAGAACACCTTTCTAACCCAATGTGTAAGTAGCCCAACAAGGGAGGGTTCGCTGTTTGCTCTAATAATGGGGAATGGTCCAGAGCAGATGAAAGAAATAATGCTGTAATTGGAGTTCAGTCTTTGAATTTGCTGCTATCATTTTCTTGGAATTATCCTAGTTACATTGAGGGATAAAGGAAGAAAGATCGTACGTTTTTATAGCACCGTACACAATCTCGGGTGTCCCAAAGCGCTTCATAGCCAATTAAGTACCTTTGAACTGTGGTCGTTGTTACACTGTAGCAAAACACAGCAGCCAATTTGCACACAGCAAGGTTCCACAAGCAGCACTGGGTAAGTAACCGGATAATTTTTTTTTTGATGGTGCTGGTTGAGGTTTGAGTCCATTTCCATCTCATCTGAAAGATGGCACCTCCAACAGTACCACACTGAAGTGTCTGCCTGGATTTTGTGCCCAAGTCTCTGGAATGGGACTTGAACCCATGACCACCTAACTCAGAGGTGCGAGTGCTACCACTGATCCAAGCTCTATGCACCAGGAGGTTACAAAAATGTCCATGAGCACCTTTTCAACTCTATAATAGATATTATTGATGAAGTCCCTTGAGAGTAGCGCTCCGAGAGATGCAACTCTTACAAATCATTGTAATATGTTACCGCAGGGAGATTCTATGTCGGAATCTTGTCTCTGCATTTTTATTGACGTAATGTGTCTAGATCTCCTAGCTTTGGAGTAAACTTGAACCCCTCTATTTTGGGAAATCTATTTTTTTTTGAAGTAGCAACTTCACCTGTCACAAAAGAACATGAGAAAATTCTAATGTTAGACTGGGTCGACTAGAGCAGTGTTGAGCAAGACATGGTGCACACAGCAGAACAGATGGCTAAATATGACCTATGCAGGGCCCTGTAGATCATAACTTGGGAGATGCAGCCCCACATTTTTTTAAGCAATTACACGGGGCTAAATGGGGCTGTTTCCTGACTCCGTCTAATATTCAGAATCAGGGACTTTTGAAATTGTTGTTCTTGGCTTCCTGAATCGACAAAGGAAGAGTTGATGGAATAGATGCTGCACACATGTAGTGGTTTTTTTGAGGGAGGATTCAGTTTGATTTCAGACTTTATTCGACAGGCAATTGTGAACAACTTGCAAAGTGCTGCACAATCAAAGAAAAAAGGGAGAATGACTTGGTCCCCAGATAGGAATTTAAAGGAGAATATATACTGCTAAATATTCATCAATCCTGAGTACAGTATTATATATTGTAAAGCTGCACACTTATCAGTGATTCTCGGTTGTCTTGTGCTTTAGAAGTGTTGATCAGAAACAGCCTAGAGGTATGCATGTTGTGTTGAATTGGACCCCCCCCCCATCTCCCCCAACATGGCATTATAAATGGTGAATGTTCAAAATGCCACCATGGCAGAATTTCATGATCACATTAGAGGGAATGATGCACAAAATGTTTATCTCTGAGGTGCATTTCTGAACGATGAACTAGGATAAAAGGAATTTCACCATGAAATGGAAATATTTTTGGTAGGAAGGAGTGGCAATATAAACTCGAGGATACAATTCTAGAGGGATTAATGAACAACGAGACCTTTGGGTATATGTGCACAAATCATTGAAGATGGCAGGGCAGGTTGAAAAAGCGGTTTTAAAAAAAGCTTATGGGATCTTGAGCTTCATAAATAGAGGCACAGAGTACAAAAGCAAGCAAGTTATGATGAACCTGTATAAAATACTGGTTCGGCGTCAACGTGAGGATTGTGTCCAATTCTGGGCACTGCACTTTAGGAAGGATGTGAAGGCCTTAGAGAGAGTGCAGAAAAGATTTACAAGAATGGTTCTAGGGATGAGGGACTTCAGTTACGTGGATAGAATGGAGAAGCTGGGGTGGTTCTACTTGGAGCAGTGAAGGTTGAGAGAAGATTTGATAGAGATGCTCAAAATCATGAGGTGTCTATTCAGAGTCGATAGAGAGAAACTGTTCCCATTGGCGGAAGGGTCAAGAACCAGAGGACATAGATTTAAGAAGATTGGCAAAAGAACCAAAGGCGACATGAGGAAACACTTTTTTACGCAGAGTGGTTAGGATCTGGAATGCACGGCCTGAAAGGGTGGGGGAATGGGACGAGCTCGAGTGCTCTGGCAGAGAGTTGGCATGACTCGACGGGATGAATGGCCTCCTGTGCTGTACCTATTTTATGTTTTTATGATTTTAGGTGACCAGTTTGATGGACAAGTCATGATTGAGTTGAGAAAGCCTTATTCACATGGAATAAATTGATGGCAATATTCAACACTGAAGCATATCATTCTGTTCAATTTAATTAATGTTCCATTTTGGTACAAAAGCTATTTTGTTCTTTGTTGTTGAGGGGTATTCAACATTCAGGAAGGATAGAATAAAAGGAAAAGGAGGTGGGGTAGCATTGCTGGTTAAAGAGGAGATTAATGCAATAGTTAGGAAAGACATTATCTTGGATGATGTGGAATCTATATGGGTAGAGCTGCAGAACACCAAAGGGCAAAAAACGTTAGTTGGAGTTGTGTACAGACCTCCAAACAGTAATAGGGATGTTGGGGAGGGCATCAAACAGGAAATTAGGAGTGCATGCAATAAAGGTGTAGCAGTTATAATGGGTGACTTTAATATGCACATAGATTGGGCTAACCAAACTGGAAGCAATACGGTGGAGGAGGATTTCCTGGAGTGCATAAGGGATGGTTTTCTAGACCAATATGTTGAGGAACCAACTAGGGGGGAGGCCATCTTAGACTGGGTGTTGTGTAATGAGAGAGGATTAATTAGCAATCTCATTGTGCGAGGCCCCTTGGGGAAGAGTGACCATAATATGGTGGAATTCTGCATTAGGATGGAGAATGAAACAGTAAATTCAGAGACCATGGTCCAGAACTTAAAGAAGGGTAACTTTGAAGGTATGAGGCGTGAATTGGCTAGGATAGATTGGCGAATGATACTTAGGGGGTTGACTGTGGATGGGCAATGGCAGACATTTAGAGACCGCATGGATGAATTACAACAATTGTACATTCCTGTCTGGCGTAAAAATAAAAAAGGGAAGGTGGCTCAACCGTGGCTATCAAGGGAAATCAGGGATAGTATTAAAGCCAAGGAAGTGGCATACAAATTGGCCAGAAATAGCAGCGAACCTGGGGACTGGGAGAAATTTAGAACTCAGCAGAGGAGGACAAAGGGTTTGATTAGGGCAGGGAAAATGGAGTACGAGAAGAAGCTTGCAGGGAACATTAAGGCGGATTGCAAAAGTTTCTATAGATATGTAAAGAGAAAAAGGTTAGTAAAGACAAACGTAGGTCCCCTGCAGTCAGAATCAGGGGAAGTCATAACGGGGAACAAAGAAATGGCAGACCAATTGAACAAGTACTTTGGTTCGGTATTCACTAAGGAGGATACAAACAACCTTCCGGATATAAAAGGGGTCAGAGGGTCTCGTAAGGAGGGGGAACTGAGGGAAATCTTTATTAGTCGGGAAATTGTGTTGGGGAAATTGATGGGATTGAAGGCCGATAAATCCCCAGAGCCTGATGGACTGCATCCCAGAGTACTTAAGGAGGTGGCCTTGGAAATAGCGGATGCATTGACAGTCATTTTCCAACATTCCATTGACTCTGGATCAGTTCCTATGGAGTGGAGGGTAGCCAATGTAACCCCACTTTTTAAAAAAAGGAGGGAGAGAGAAAACAGGGAATTATAGACCGGTCAGCCTGACCTCAGTAGTGGGTAAAATGATGGAATCAATTATTAAGGATGTCATAGCAGTGCATCTGGAAAATGGTGACATGATAGGTCCAAGTCAGCATGGATTTGTGAAAGGGAAATCATGCTTGACAAATCTTCTGGAATTTTTTGAGGATGTTTCCAGTAAAGTGGACAAAGGAGAACCAGTTGATGTGGTATATTTGGACTTTCAGAAGGCTTTCGACAAGGTCCCACACAAGAGAATAATGTGCAAAGTTAAAGCACATGGGATTGGGGGTAGTGTGCTGACGTGGATTGAGAACTGGTTGTCAGACAGGAAGCAAAGAGTAGGAGTAAACGGCTACTTTTCAGAATGGCAGGCAGTGACTAGTGGGGTGCCGCAAGGTTCTGTGCTGGGGCCCCAGCTGTTTACATTGTATATTAATGATTTAGACGAGGGGATTAAATGCAGTATCTCCAAATTTGCGGATGACACTAAGTTGGGTGGCAGTGTGAGCTGCGAGGAGGATGCTATTAGGCTGCAGAGTGACTTGGATAGGTTAGATGAGTGGGCAAATGCATGGCAGATGAAGTATAATGTGGATAAATGCGAGGTTATCCACTTTGGTGGTAAAAACAGAGAGACAGACTATTATCTGAATGGTGACAGATTAGGAAAAGGGGAGGTGCAAAGAGACCTGGGTGTCATGGTACATCAGTCATTGAAGGTTGGCATGCAGGTGCAGCAGGCGGTTAAGAAAGCAAATGGCATGTTGGCCTTCATAGCGAGGGGATTTGAGTACAGGGGCAGGGAGGTGTTGCTACAGTTGTACAGGGCCTTGGTGAGGCCACACCTGGAGTATTGTGTACAGTTTTGGTCTCCTAACTTGAGGAAGGACATTCTTGCTATTGAGGGAGTGCAGCGAAGATTCACCAGACTGATTCCCGGGATGGCGGGACTGACCTATCAAGAAAGACTGGATAAACTGGGCTTGTATTCACTGGAGTTCAGAAGAATGAGAGGGGACCTCATGGAAACATTTAAAATTCTGACGGGTTTAGACAGGTTAGATGCAGGAAGAATGTTCCCAATGTTGGGGAAGTCCAGAACCAGGGGTCACAGTCTGAGGATAAGGGGTAAGCCATTTCGGACCGAGATGAGGAGAAACTTCTTCACCCAGAGAGTGGTGAACCTGTGGAATTCTCTACCACAGAAAGTAGTTGAGGCCAATTCACTAAATATATTCAAAAGGGAGTTAGATGAAGTCCTTACTACTCGGGGGATCAAGGGTTATGGCGAGAAAGCAGGAAGGGGGTACTGAAGTTTCATGTTCAGCCATGAACTCATTGAATGGCGGTGCAGGCTAGAAGGGCTGAATGGCCTGCTCCTGCACCTATTTTCTATGTTTCTATGTTTCTAAGATAGATATATAGTTAGATCGTATGCTGTCACTTTTGATTTAGGCGCAGCGTAGAAATACAGGAATTTGGAATGATCAATTTAATACTTGTATTAAAAGGTGTCTACTGACTTTTGCACAAATGTTTTTAGCATAAAATTTGCACCTGGCTGTTCTAGCAACAGGATGATTCATTAGATGAACTTCTTGCAGCTCAAAACTTCTAATGTTTTAGTAATGCTTTTGAATGTGTATTCTACTAGGCATGAGTGCAGGATGATGGATTGAAGAGTGAAACTGTGGCTCGTGTCCTTCAGTTGCACAATTCTCTGGCATAGTAAAATGCAAGTTTTTGTTTTTGGGAAATCTTACATATTTTTTAAGAAAAATGCTGCATATTTCACTGAAACATTATCTGTTATTAGTAACTGTACAATGCATGATGAAACCACTCCAAAGTATCCTGGGATATCCTGCAGATCTAACCATGTACATCAAAATGATGTAGTGTTAGATAGATTTTATTCCTTAGATACTTCACCCCTAAATGCTTCTCAATTGAGTGACCTTGCATTTGTATTACATTTCTTAACAAATAAGAAAGTAACTGTTTCCAAGTAAATAAAACAAAGTTTACCTGTGAGTGAGATGCTCAAACTGTTGAGATTATTTTTGGAACATGTCTGCAATATCACCACTGTGCAGCACATTTCTGCACAGGCTGTCACAGTGGTTCTCCATATCCCCACTGCTATTCCGCGTTGTAACCATCTCTCCCACCTATCCCGCCCTTGACCCAGACACTGTTACTATCCTGTGGCAGTTTGGCGTGATACCTTTAAATGCCCCTCATTTCTTCTCGTATGAATGCAGCATTGGGACTGCAGCAAACCTGTACAATGATTAGGCTTCTAAGCAGTGGACCAAGAAAAATTCCACTTCGTGTCCCCCAATACCCACCTTTGCTATGATGGTGTCATTTGTCGAAGCCTCCAAAAATTCTGAAAATCATCAAACATAAAAACGAACTTGGATATGGTTGAGCCAGAATTTGCTGTCGAAATCTTTTTGGCAGTCCCTCGGAGTCGAAGATGAATTGCTCCCACACTAATGAGTTCTCAGGTGACTGATGAGTCCAATGCTGTCAAAATAATGGCAAGGCTATTGGTGTTTGCCGTTATTTATGGGTAAATGGTACAGCAACTTCAGGCAAGGAGCAGATGCGTTGTTAAATCTGAATATCCAAAAGTTGCTGTTGTGCTGTTGGCTTCACAAAAACGGCATCTCGCCCATAGCACAACATTCCCTTTAAGCTGCGCAGTGCTCCAGATATCTTGCGCAGTCAGCTTGCTGGCTTTTTAATGTAAAAACCACGTGTGCAGTATTTTGAATGGCCCATGGCAGCACAAAAAGCTTAGAGGGTACATTGCCTTAGCCTCCCTGTTTTCTTTAGGAACTTTCTGTATTTGCCCATGAATTGCCTATTCAACTCACCACAGAAAGCTAAGTCTTGTTATTACAAGCGTAAGTACCCTTTTAACCCTGCTAATGACTGCCAGCCAACCTCTTTGGCACCAAAAGTTAACTATTACAAGTGTGGTATTCCATCAAACTCCTGACTTGTGTCTTGTAGATGGTGGAAAGGCTTTGGGGAGTCAGGAGGTGATTCACTTGCTGTAAAATAGTCAGCCTCTGACCTGCACTTATAGCCATAGTATTTATGTGGCTGGTGCAGTTAAGTTTCTGATCAATGGTGACCCTCAGGGTGTTGATGGTGGGGGGATTAGGCGATGGTAATGGCTTGGAATGTCAAGGGGCGCAAACGGAAATTGATGCTCAATCACTTGTTAATTTTAAAACTGAGATTGATAGCTTTTTGTTAACCAGGGGCATTAAGTTATATCATATATACGGGGCAAAGGTGGGTATATGGAGTTAGATCACAGATCAGCCAAGATCTCATTGAATGGCAGAACAGGCTCGAGAGGCTAAATGGTCTATTTTTGGACGTTGGGGAGGTTTCAAATTAGCTAGGTGGGGGGATGGGAACCTGAGCATAGATTCAGAAGGGAGAGAAGCAAAGCTCGAAATGGAAGGCAGGAAAGGTAGGTAGGTAGGTTTGGTAGGTAGGGGAAACAAAGGTTAGAAAATAGTCAATAAAGGGTTTGGCAGTGCATAATGATATATACTTCAATACAAGGAGTCTGGTGAATAAGGCAGTTGAGCTGAGGGCACAGATAGACACTTGGATGTATGGTATCATAGCTATTACTGAAACATGGCTGAAAGAAGGGCAGGAATGGAAGCTCAACATTCTTGGTTGCTGGGTTTTCAGACGCGATAGGAGGAAGGAGTCACAATATTGGATAAAGAAACAATTACAGCTGTGCGAAGGGATGATATGTTCGAAGAATTATCAAATGAGACCCTATTGGTTGAACGGAAGAAGAAAAATGGGGCAATCGCACTGCAGGAGGTGTACTACAGACACCAAAATAGTCAGAGGGAGATAGAAGAGCAAATATGTGGGCAAATTTATGAGAAGTGCAAAAACAATAGGGCAGTAATAGGGGATTTTAACTCCCCCAATATTAACTGGGATAGAATCAGTGTATAGAGTGAGCAGAATTCTTAAAATGCATTCAGGAGAACTTTTTTAGCTAGTACCTGTCAAGCCCAAAAAGAGAGGGGTTGGTCTGGACTTGATTTTAGGGAATGAAGCTGGGTAGGTGGAAGGGGTATCAGTGGGAGAGCATTTTGGTGCTAGTGATCATAAGTCAGTTAGATTTAGGGTAGTTATGGAAAAGGACAAAGATACACCAGGAATAAAAGTTCTCATTTGGGGAAAGGCCAATTTTGCGAAGCTGAGATGTGATTTAGCAAAAGTGGACTGGAAACAGTTACGTTAAGGTAAATCAGTGGCAGAGCAGTGGGAGACATTCAAGGAGGAGATAGGGAGGGTTCGAAGCAAATATGTTCCCACAAAAAAAAAAGGTGGGACTCCCGAATCTATAGCCCCTTGGATGTCAAGGTGTACTTAGGGTAGGATAATATGAAAAAGGGAAGCTTATGTCAGATACCGAGAGCTAAATACTACAGAAAGCCCAGAGGAACATAGAAAGTGCAGGGGTGAAATTAAAAAGGGAATTCGGAAAACAAAGAGAAGGCATGAAAATATATTGGAAAGTAAAATCAAGGAAAGCCCAAAGATGTTTAATAAATACATTTAAGTGCGAGGATAATTAAAGAAAGGGTAGGGTCTATTAGAGACCAAAAAGATAACCTGTGTGTGAGTATGGTTCTTAACAAATACTTTGTGCCTGTCTTCACAAAAGAGAGGATGGATGCAGACATTGTAGTTCAGGAGGAGGAGTGTGAAATAGTAAATGAGATAAACATAGTGAGAGAGGCAATATTAAGGGGTTTAGCATTTTGAAAGTAGATAAATTGCCAGGCCCGGTTGAAATGTATCCCAGGCTGTTAAGCGAAGCAAGGGAGGGAATAGCAGAGGCTCTGACCATTTTTCCAGTCCTCTCTGGCTACAGGTGTAGTGCCGGAGGACTGCTAATGTTGTACTGTTGTTTAAAAAGTGAGAAAGGGATAAACCAAGTAATTATAGACCAGTCAGCCAAACCTCGGTGGTGGGAAAATTATTGGAAAAATTACTGAGGGACAGGATAAATCTTCATTAAGAAAGGCACATTTTACTCAAGGACAGTCAGCATGGATTTGTTAAGGGAAAATCATTTCTGATTAGCTTGATTGAATTTTTTGAGGAGGTAACAAGGGGTGTCAATGAGATTAGCACGTTTGACATAGTCTACATGGATTTTAGCAAGGCTTTTGACGATGTCCCACTGTCAGAATGGCAGACTGGTCAGAAAAGTAAAAGCCCATGAGATCCAAGGAAAAGTCAGATTCCAGCATCCGCAGTATTTTGCTTTTGTAAGATAGATCCAAAATTGTCTCCATTTTAGGAAGCAATGGAGTTGGGGAGTTTTTGTGACCAGAAAGTTGTTTCCAGTGGGGTTCCGCAGGGCTCAGTATTGGGTCCCTTGATTTTTGTGGTATATATCAATGATTTAGACTTTAACTTGATTGAATTTTTTTAAAAAGGTAACCAGGAGGTCAATGAGGGTAGTGTGTTTGATGTAGTGTATATGGATACTTGGGGGTCCTTGTGCACGAAACACAAAAAGTTAGTTTGCAGATACAACAAGTAATCTCTTTTTGTTATGTTGACACTGCCATATCAAGTACAAACAGTAAATAGGAGGATAGGGGAGAGGGCATCAGTAAATGGGGGATAGGGAGGGGCACCAGAAATGGGGGATAGGGGAGAGGCACCAGTAAATGGGGATAGGGGAGGGGCACCAGTAAATGGGGGATAGGGGAGGGGCACCAGTAAATGGGGGATAGGGGATGGGCACAAGTAAATGGGGGATAGGGGAGGGGCACC
Source organism: Pristiophorus japonicus (assembly GCF_044704955.1). Taxonomy (NCBI): domain Eukaryota; kingdom Metazoa; phylum Chordata; class Chondrichthyes; family Pristiophoridae; genus Pristiophorus; species Pristiophorus japonicus. The sequence continues at coordinate 140,850,574 of NC_091982.1, read as the reverse complement.
AGTAAATGGGGGATAGGGGAGGGGCACCAGTAAATGGGGGATAGGGGAGGGGCACCAGTAAATGGGGATAGGGGAGGGGCACCAGTAAATGGGGGATAGGGGAGGGGCACCAGTAAATGGGGATAGGGGAGGGGGCACCAGTAAATGGGGATAGGGGAGAGGCACCAGTAAATGGGGGATAAGGGAGGGGCACCAGTAAATGGGGGATAGGGGAGGTGCACCAGTAAATGGGGGATAGGGGAGGGGCACCAGTAAATGGGGGATAGGGGAGGGGCACCAGTAAATGGGGGATAGGGGAGGGGCACCAGTAAATGGGGGATAGAGGAGGGGCACCAGTAAATGGGGGATAGGGGAGGGGCACCAGTAAATGGGGATAGGGGAGGGGCACCAGTAAATGGGGGATAGGGGAGGGGCACCAGTAAATGGGGGATAGGGGAACCAGCTCTCATATGTGTGCGCACTAGGTCCATGCAGCAGAGCTGGTCTCCAGTCGTCCTGGTTCAATCCTTGCCACTGGATAAAGGCCTGGCTCTGTCAAGCCCGTGTGGTGGCTGGTGTGCAACGGTCACCACACGTTTTTCCTATTCCCCTCCATCCTCTCTTCCCTCTTCCCCTCCATCCTCTCTTCCCTATTCCCCTCCATCCTCTCTTCCCTATTCCCCTCCATCCTCTCTTCCCTATTCCCCTCCATCCTCTCTTCCCTATTCCCCTCCATCCTCTCTTCCCTATTCCCCTCCATCCTCTCTTCCCTATTCCCCTCCATCCTCTCTTCCCTATTCCCCTCCATCCTCTCTTCCCTATTCCCCTCCATCCTCTCTTCCCTATTCCCCTCCATCCTCTCTTCCCTATTCCCCTCCATCCTCTCTTCCCTATTCCCCTCCATTCTCTCTTCCCCTCCATCCTCTCTTCCCCTCCATCCTCTCTTCCCCTCCATCCTCTCTTCCCCTCCATCCTCTCTTCCCCTCCATCCTCTCTTCCCCTCCATCCTCTCTTCCCCTCCATCCTCTCTTCCCCTCCATCCTCTCTTCCCCTCCATCCTCTCTTCCCCTCCATCCTCTCTTCCCCTCCATCCTCTCTTCCCCTCCATCCTCTCTCCCCTCCATCCTCTCTTCCCCTCCATCCTCTCTTCCCCTCCATCCTCTCTTCCCCTCCATCCTCTCTTCCCCTCCATCCTCTCTTCCCTGTTCCCCTCCATCCTATCTCCTGTCACAGCCACCCCTTTTTCTTACTGAACTGTGTCCCTCTTGATTCCCCACCCCACTCATTGCTACTGCTTTGCTGAGCTGTCACTATCTCAGACTTCAATATGTTCCATTTAGATCAGTGACTTCTGTCTGCTGTGTTTCTCTAGTAAGGCTCTTTACAACCCCATGAATCTGCTCCAAGCTTCACAAATTTTTTATTTAAGCCCCTCTTCTGATTCATGCCTGGAACCTTACACCAACTTTTTATAAAAATACAGGTGCAGCACCCCGAATCAGGAACCCTCGGGACCGAGGCTGTTCTGGATTTTGTGTTTTGCCAGATTTTGGAACGTCTTTCTGACGTTACGAATCTGAAAACACCCGAGTCCAGGTTCAGGTATTTCTGGATTGTGGAACGTTGAGGGGGGGTGGGGGGGAGCGGTGGGGGAGTCGTGTTCGCCGGATGATGAGTGTCGTTGGGGGTGGTGTTTGCCGGGCAATGAAGTCGTCGCCCGGGGACCCACCGCTGGGGAGGTGTACGGGCAGACCCCGCCGCTGGGAGAGCGTTCGGGCGGGCCCTGCCGCCAAGGTGATGTTCAGGCGGGGCCTGCCAAAGAGCTGGTCGGGCGGCCCCACCGCAGAGGAGGTGTTCGGGCGGGCCGGCGAGGGCAGAAGTTGGGCAGCGGCAAGGCGATGCGAGGTGAGGCCCGAGGTCGGGCGGCAGCGAGGCGAGGCCCGAGGTCAGGCGGCGGCGAGGCCCGAGGTTGGGCAGCGGCTGGACCTCGAGGTCGATAAGTCGGATTCCGGAATATTTTATGGATTCCGGACGACCCCTGCCACCAATCGGTCCGGATTCCGGAACTCCGAATTTCGGACGCTCAACCTGTAGTTAAAATTAAAATTCACTCTGCAGAGGACTCCAGGGGCAAGTAAGGAGAGAAGCCTCAAAATGTAAGCGAAGCTGTGAGTAAATATGTTGGAAAAGGGAACTAAGGCCATGCAAAGTGAGGCTGGTACTCTGGTGGCCTGAGGTCAGAGAAAGGGAGAGCTGAGGGAACATAAGAAATAGGAGCAGGAGTAGACCATTTGACCCCTGGAGCCTGCTCCGCCATTTAATAAGATCATGGCTGATCTGATCATGGATTCAGCTCCACTTCCCTGCCCGCTCCCCAAAACCTTTACTTCCTTATCGCTGAAAAATCTGTCTGTCTCTGCCTTAAATTTATTCAATGACCCAGCCTCCATAGCTCTCTGGGGCAGAAAATTCCACAGATTTACAACCCCCGAGAGAAGAAATTCCTCATCTCAGTTTTAAATGGGCGGCCCCTTATTCTGAGACTATATGAAAGGGAAATCATGTATGACAAATTTGCTGGAGTTCTTTGAGAATGTAAAGAGCAGGGTGGATAAGGGAGAACCAGTGGATGTGGTGTATTTGGATTTCCAGAAGGCATTCGATAAGGTACCACATAAAAGGTTCCTGTACAAGATAAAAATTCACGGGGGTAGCATGGATAGAGGATTGGCTAACTACTCTGAAAACAGAGTGTCGGGATAAATGGGTCATTTTCCGGTTGGCAAACAGTGACTAGTGGGGTGCCACAGGGATCAGTACTAGGGCCTCAACGATTTACAATCTTTATTAATGACTTGGATGAAGGGACCGAGTGTTATGTAGCCAAGTTTGCTGATGACACAAAGGTGGGTGGGAAAGCAAATTGTGAGGAGGACACAACAAATCTGCAAAGGGATATAGACAGGCTAAGTGAGCGGGCAAAAATTTGGTAGATGGTGTATAATGTGGGAAAATGTGAAGTTATGCACTTTGGCAGCAAAAATAGAAAAGCAAATTATAATTTAAATGGAGAAAATTACAAAGTACTACAGTACAGAGGGACCTGGGGGTCCTTGTGCATGAAACACACACAGTTAGTATTCAGGTACAGCAAGTGATCAGGAAGGCAAATGGATTGTTGGCCTTTATTGCAAGGGGGATAGAGTATAAAAGCAGAGAAGTCCTGCTACAACTGTACAGGGTATTGGTGAGGCCACACCTAGAGTACTGCGTACAGTTTTGGTCTCCGTATTTAAGGAAGGGTATACTTGCATTGGAGGCTGTTCAGAGAAGGTTCACTAGGTTGATTTTGAAGATGAAGGGGTTGACTTATGACGATAGGTTGAGTAGGCTGGGCCTATACTTATTGGAGTTCAGAAGAATGTAAGGTAATCTTATCGAAACATATAAGATAATGAGGGGACTCAACAAGGTGGGTGCAGAGAGGATATTTCCACTCATAGGAGAAATTAAAACTAAGGGACATAGTCTCAGAATAAGGGCCCGCCCATTTAAAGCTGCGATGAGGAGAAATTTCTTCTGAAGGTTGTAAATCTATGAGATTCTCTGTTATTGAAAATATTTAAGGTGCAGATAGACAGATTTTTGAGCAATTATGGGAATAAAGGGTTATGGGGAGTGGGCAGGGAAGTGGAGCTGAGCCCATGATCAGATCAGCCATGGTCTTATTGAATGGCGGAGCAGGCTCGAGGGGTCAAATGGCCTACTCCTGCTTCTATTATGTTCCCTCAGTACTGCACTGGAGTGTCACCCTAGATCTTGTGCTCAAGTCTCCTAACTCAACGAAATCACGGCTAAAACCTTTCACATGTAAACTGACAACATCCAGTGCTACCTGACCACCACCTCACTCCACTGCTCCTCTGCTTCTGTGCTTTCTCACTGCTTGTCCAACATCCAATCCTGGTTGCGCTGCAATTTCTAACGGTTGACCAATGGCAAGATTAAATTGTCTTTACCCCTGGCATAACCTCTATCATCGATTCCAATTCCATCCCCTTTCTTGGCCCAGATTGTTCACAATTGTGGCATCCTATTCGACGAGATATTATTGGCCCTATCAAAGACAGGTACATTTACTTTTAGCTTTCAAATCTAGGCTATTTATTATAGCTGATAGACTATAGACACAAACTCACTGGGAAAGTAAGAGTCATCTCTTTGCTTTGGTCAGTGGAGAAAATCTCCTGCACAGGTGAAGGATTCTCATCTGAAAATATAAAGTATTATAATGAAGTCTGTCTCAGTAAAGCTCTTTTATTAGATTCAGTTCACCTTAATGAGATGCAAACTAGTGACTAAACTGTTCCTGCCCGAAAAAAATGGAGCACTTAATTCTTTATTTTGGATAATGATTATCGCTTTTTGGTTGATTATAAGTGACTGCCCATTTTAAATGTGGACTTTTTGGGCCCAAGTTTCCACACGATAAAAAACGGGCGCCTAAAAAAAACCCTCCGTATTCTCCACCTCCCTGCAGGTCCTCTGGCCCTCGGCGCGGCGCAGCAGGAGCTGTAGGGGGCGGAGCTAGGACCCTGCGCCCAAAACAGTGCTGGGAGCTCTGCACATGTGCGCTACAGTGGGCACGCAAGTGCAATAGCTCCAGGCGCCCGAAACTGTGTGGGAGGGGCCCGAAGCATGCAGCCCCTAGCCCTGGCCGAATGGCCTCACTGGGGCTGCGTGAATAAGGCTCCTCCCACGGCCAGCTCCTGCTTCCTGTCGACTCCCGCTCCTGCTTCCCCCCCCCCCCCCTCGACCCGCCTGTCGCTGCCGCTCCTGCTTCCGCCGCCCCCCCCACCCCCGACTCGACCCGCCTGTCGCTGCCGCTCCTGCCCGCCGCTCCTGCTTCCGCGGCCGCTCCCCACCCCCCCCCACCCGACTCTACTCTCGCCCCCGGTCTGGATCCGACCTGACCTCCCCCTCCCCGACCTGACCTCCCTCTCCACGACCTGACCTCCCTCCCCGACCTGACCTCTCTCCCTCTCTCCCTCTCTCCCTCCCTCCCCCTCTCTCCCTCCCGCCCCCGCCGACCCGAACCGAACCTCTCTCCCCGACCCGACCCAACGCCACCTACCTTTGGTGCTGGGGACGGGCCCTGCCCGAAATCTCGGGCCCGACCCGTTCAGCCTTCGGTCCCGACGGCAAACCGCTTCCTAAAGGCCTGCCTGAAGAACTTTCACACAGGTAGGAACATGGTTTATTTAATCTTTTCTTTGCTTATAAATATTTATTCAGGTTGGATTTATTTGTATAATATTTGTATAAGTATAACTAAGGATTTATTGTAGAATTTAATGACTTCCCTTCCCTCCGCGCCCCCCTCCTCCCCTCGTTCCCTACGCCTAATTTGTAACCTGCTCCTGATTTTTTAATGTGTAGAACAGGTTTTTTCAGTTCTACAAAAATCTTCACTTGCTCCATTCTAAGTTAGTTTGGAGTACGTTTTCACTGTGGAAACTTTGAAATCAGACGTCAGTGGCCGGACACGCCCCCTTTTGAAGAAAAAATTCTGTTCCAAAGTAGAACTGTTCTACCTGACTAGAACTGCAGAAAAAAAATGTGGAGAATTGCGATTTCTAAGATAGTCCGTTCTCCATCAATTGTTCCTAAAAAATCAGGTGCAAATCATGCGGAAACTTGGGCCCTTTAAGTCGTGTATATTAATGTGTTCTGTGTGCTATTGATAATGTTGTAAGCGTGTTTGTCTGTCTCAAGTGTGTGCATGCATGTGAGTGGTTAGATTGCGGAACTTGCTACAATGATGAGTAGTTGAGGCAAATAGCATAGAGGAAGCTAGATAAGTGCATGAGAGAGAAAGGAATTGAAGGTTATAAGAACATAACATAAGAAATAGGAGCACGAGTAGGCCATACGGCCCCTCGAGCCTGCGCCGCCATTCAATAAGATCATGGCTGATCTGATCATGGACTCAGCTCCACTTCTCGCCAGCTCCCCATTACCCCTTCTCCCCTTATCATTTAAGAAACTGTCTATTTCTGTCTTAAATTTATTCAATGTCCAAGCTTCCACAGCTCTCTGAGGCAGTGAATTTCACAGATTTACAACCCTCTGAGAGAAGAAATTTCTCCTCATCTCTGTTTTAAATGGGTGGCCCCTTATTCTAAGATCGTGCCCTCTGGTTCTAGTCTCCCCCACCAGTGGAAATGTTCTCTCTGCATCCTCTCATTCTTCTGAATTCCAATGAGTAGAGGCCCAAACTACTCAACCTTTCCTCATAAGTCAACCCCCTCATCCCCGGAATCAACCGAGTGAACCTTCTCTGAACTGCCTCCAAAGCAAGTACATCCTTTCGTAAATATGGAAACCAAAATTGCACGCAGTATTCCAGTTGTGACCTCACCAATACCCTATACAGCTGTAGCAAGACTTCCTTGCTTTTATACTCTATCCCCTTTGCAATAAAGGCCAAGATACCATTGGCCTTCCTGATCACTTGTACCTGCATACTATCCTTTTGTGTTTCATGCACAAGTACCCCCAGGTCCAGCTGTACTGCGGCACTTTGCAATCTTTCTCCATTTAAATAATAACTTGCTCTTTGGCAGAAAAAAATCAAAGTGCATGACCTCACACTTTCCGACATTATACTTCATCTGCCAAATTTTTGCCCGCACACTTAGCCTGTCTATGTCCTTTTGAAGATTATTTGTGTCCTTGTCACTCATTGCTTTTCCTCTCATCTTTGTATCGTCAGCAAACTTGGCTACGTTACTCTCAGTCCCTTCTTCCAACTCGTTAATATAGATTGTAAATAGTTGGGATCCCAGCACTGATCCCTGCGGCATCCCACTAGTTACTGGTTGCCAACCAGAGAATGAACCATTTATCCCGACTCTATTTTCTGTTCGTTAGCCAATCTTCTATCCATGCTAATATATTACCCCCAACCCCATGAACGTTTATCTTGTGCAGTAGCCTTTTATGTGGCACCTTGTCAAATGCCTTCTGGAAGTCCAAATACACCACATCCACCCTGTCCGTTACATCCTCAAAGAATTCCATCAAATTTGTCAAACATGACTTCTTTCATAAATCCATGCTGACTCTGCCTGACTGAATTTTGCTTTTCCAAATGTCCTGCTACTGCTTCTTTAATAATGGACTCCAACATTTTCCCAACCACAGATGTTAAGCTAACTGGTCTATAGTTTCCTGCTTTTCATCTGCCTCCTTTTTTAAATAGGGACGTTAAATTTGCAGTTCTGCTGGGACCTCCCCAGAATCCAGGGAATTTTGGTAAATTACAACCAATGCGCATCCACAATCCCTGTCGCTACTACTTTTAAGACCCTAGGATGCAAGCCATGAGGTCCAGGGGATTTAGTCTCTGCCTTTAGTCCCATTATCTTACTGAGTACCACCTCCTTAGTGATTGTGATTGTGTTAAGTTCCTCCCCCCCCCCCATAGCCCTTAGACTATCCATTGTCGGAATATTGTTAGTGTCCTCTACTTTAAAGACTGATACAAAATATTTGTTCAGAGTTTCTGCCATCTCCATGTTCCCCATTACTAATATGTTGATCGGGTTCGATGAAATAAGGTGGGTGGAGGGTTGTGTGGAACATAAACACTGGCATAGATCTATTGGACCAATAGCTTGTTTCTGTACAGTAAATTCTATGTAATTCTATGTGAATTTTGTCAAATAAATTTCAGCTCATCTTTGATTTACTATTTTCAAAACATTATCTGTAAAGGCACAAAAATATTACTCATCTTCACCATTGCGATCTTAAGTGATAGAACATGCGACCTTGGAAATGCAAATCTGTTAAAACGAGCAGAAACCATTTCTAACATTGGCTTTAAACACCATCCTGCTGGGAAAGTCAAAAGTTTCATTTGTTCACTTCATTTAAAAAAAAAAGTAGCTTTTACCTTGTCTCTACAAATGTTTCAGATTAAATCCCAAATTTTGTTAAATTTCCCATTGTTGTCATAGTGATGGCAAAAGGCATTCTGGTATTTTTGCCCTGGACTCCGGGCACTTTTACTTGACGACAGTCAATCACAAGATCAAAGCTTCATAGAAGCTTCCTGACAGCTATTGCATTTTGAAACCTAATCCAGTAAACCAAGGTGAATTATCTGTTGCTGTTTCTTTAAAAATAGACTAAAATGACTGAGATAAAGTATTATGACAAAATTAATGCCTTATACGGAATGAATTTTTAGATAACAGTATCCACATTCACTGATACTTAACTCCAGTGATCTTAATTACATTCAGCAGTAACTCCTTATCCACCATAAATCATTGATTACTTGTTTTGGGTGATAAATTAAAAAATGTCAATTTTTATGTGACAATCATCTCATGCCCGGAACTAGAGATTGTACATATAAGTTACAATATCCAGAATTTCACCATGGCCAAGATAAAAGTCTAGTTTTAATAATTGAAAAATGTGATCACATGGTCTGTACACTCTGTTTAGTTAATCTCAATTACTGCAATTCAGTTCAAACCCAAGAATAGAAAGACTCAGTCTCAAAATAACAATACATACATAAAGTTTTAGAACAGTATGTGCTTGCAAATACCCAGTAAATTGCGTCATCTTTCTATTCTTTCTTCAGACGCCTTTCCAAATGGCTAAAAATACTGAACATAACTGGAAAAAAAAGTTAGCTTTTTAACAGTCCAACAAAAATTTAAATGTCTGCAGCTTCCTTGATAGCTAAGCTAAGGCATACATCTGCAGGCTGAAAAGGGGTGAAGTCTCCTGCGACTCATATGGATGAGATTGAGGGGCCAGATAGCCTACTCCTGCTCCTATTTCTTATGTTCTTATGGTCTTTCCAGCACTTTTAAAGCAGCATTACATTGACTACAAAAGAAACCTGCGCCCTTTTACTTCTCCTTACAACGATTTTAATTTCTGATGCTTGCTGTGAGATTTTAACCTCTTTGTTCTAACTTTGGACAATGGGAGGGGTGTAATGACGCAGAATGCAGGGGATGGAGGTATTGGGACACCAGACGGCAGTTTCAGATTGCTGCATCTATCACTGCTGGTTTCAAACCACCAACCATTCGGTATTCCAAACTCTCTACACACATCACTGAATGTATTAGTGTTGGGCACTGTTCTAACAGCCTGATCTAGACTTGGCAGTTTACAATTAACTCTTGGACTATCTTTGTCTTGGACCACTGATAGGGTGGTAGATACAGAGTTAATAGTAGCCTTCAAAAGGGAATTGGATAAATACCCGAAAGAGAAATATTTACAGGGGTATGGGGAAAGAGCGGGGGAGTGGGACTAACTGGATTGCTCCTCGAAAGAGCCGGTGCAGACTCGATGGGCCGAATGTCCTCCTCCTGTGCTGTACTATCATATGATTCTATGATGAATGCATCTCCTTGTCCGACTGTCCAATGCAAATTGTGATTCTTGATGTTCAACGATACGAAAAGTATGTGAAACAACATTTTTAATAATGCTATTAATTTTTGAGTGTCAGTAGAGAATTATTAACCCCCACTTTGCAGAGCAGAGACACAGAAATGGAGCATGCGGTTTTTTTTGGACCGCTGTTTCCATGAACTGATGTGAACATTTTGTTCCACCCATGTTTTCAAATGTTTCCTTTCACCTGAAGGCAGCATATTACCACGGCACGTTTAGCGCTCTCTCTTGCTCTCTCCAGTAGGCCATTTATCTTGTATGAGCATGGGCGATGGGTTCCTCACATTTTGTATGAACTTCTCTATTTCCTTTATTGTGATATTTTACACAGCCATAATTAGTAGCGGAGTTATGTTTTTCTCTCAAAGTGTTGTAATTGCTGGATTGCATCGTGTTTACAAATTGAGTGCAACTTATAACAATGTAGCATGGGTCGAAATTACAAATTGCATCCAACTTTGTTGATTTCTTCCCTCTGCCCATCAGACCTGGTTGCTGATTCACTCCTGAGGTATATGTCATGGGTACTGTTGATTTAAAGAATATCAATAATTATTAGATGTGCAGTCTCAAAACCCAACCAGATTGTAGCTGTGTTCCAACCTAACCTATGTGGCATTTACCAACTATTTACAATCTATATTAACGACTTGGAAGAAGGGACCGAGTGTAACGTAGCCAAGTTTGCTGACGATACAAAGATGGGAGGAAAAGCAATGTGTGAGGAGGATACAAAACATCTGCAAAAGGATATAAACAGGCTAAGTGAGTGGGCTAAAATTTAGCAGATGGAGTATAATGTTGGAAAGTGTGAGGTCATGCACTTTGGCAGAAAAAAATCAAAGAGCAAGTTATTATTTAAATGGAGAGAGATTGCAAAGTGCTGCAGTACAGCGGGACCTGGGGGTACTTGTGCATGAAACACAAAAGGATAGTATGCAGGTACAGCAAATGATCAGGAAGGCCAATGGAATCTCAGCCTTTATTACAAAGGGGATGGAGTATAAAAGCAGGGAAGTCTTGCTACAGTTGTACAGGGTATAGGTGAGGCCACACTGCGTAAAGTTTTGGTTTCCATATTTACGGAAGGGTATACTTGCTTTGGAGGCAGTTCAGAGAAAGTTCACAAGGTTGATTCCGGAATGAGGGGGTTGACTTATGAGGAAAGGTTGAGTAGGTTGGGCCTCTACTCATTGGAATTCAGAAGAATGAGAGATGATCTTATCAAAATGTATAAGATTATGAGGGGGCTTGACAAGGTAGATGCAGAGAGGATGTTTCAACTGATAGGGGAGACTAGAACTAGGGGGCATAATCTTAGAATAAGGGGCTGCCCATTTGAAACTGAGATGAGGAGGAATTTCTTCTCTGAGGGTTGTAGAAGCTGGGACATTAAATAAATTTAAGACAGAAATACAGTTTCTTAAACGATAAGGGAACAAGGGGTTATGGGGAGTGGGCGGAGATGTGGATCTGAGTCCATGATCAGATCAGCCATGATCGTATTAAATGGCGGCGCAGGCTCGAGGGGCCGTTTGGCCTACTCCTGCTCCTATTATGTTGTTCTTGGTTAATCTATGGATCTATCTCTGTAACCTCCTCCTGCCCTACAAACCTTTGAGATCTCTGCATTCCTCCAATTCTGGCATCTTGTGCATCCCCGATTTTAATCTCTCCACCATTGGCGGCTGTGCCTTCAGCTGCCTGGGCCCTAAGCTCTGGAATGTCTTCCTTAAACATCTCCACGTCTCTACCTCTCCTTCCTTAAAATGCTCCGTAAAACCTACCTCTTCGACCAAGCTTTTGGTCATCTGTCCTGATATCTTCTCCTGTGGGTTGATGTCAAGTTTCTTTCATTGACAATGCTCTTGTTAAGCGCCTTGGGATGTTTGGCTATGTTAAAGGCGCTATATAAATGCATGTGGTTGATGAGCAAGAATGCCACTTTATGCCAGTTTTGTTCTTGTTCTAAGTACTGAGGTGGTTGTGTTCTATTTTGCTGATTGGATTTTGCTGGATGTGGATGTGTTCCACTGCTAAGTCATTGGAAAGATGTGACTTTTACCCGCCATGCCCCCATTTTCTTACTTTTGCTACCTCCGACAAGGGACTGGCTTAACTTTAAAAACTTGGTGTGTTGAAGATTACAGGTGTAGATCTGTGATCTAGCATTCCATTGCACAACACATTTGTAAATCAGCACAATGCAAACAGGCTTTTTCAAACATGGGCAAGTTAAAAAAGCAAATGTGTTTGAAAATAATAGACAACCTTACAACATTTAACATCAGCCATATAGCAATTTCTAATCATCATCATCATAGACGATCCCTCATATCGAGGATGACTTGCTTCCATGCCAAAAAGTTCACAGGTGTTTCAATGAAGGACCTAATATTCCAGATCCCGAACTACATCTTGAAGGGTGAAAGATGCCTGTGTGTGGATTTTTTTTAACAGGTGGTGACCATTGCACACCAGCCACCACACGGGCTCGACAGAGCTAGGTCTTAGTCCAGTGGCAAGGGTTAACCAAGACGACTGGAGACCTGCTCGGCTGCACGGACCTAGTGCACACACATAGCACAGTGTGGACTGGCCCGTGCTGCCCCTGGACCCTCACCTCTTCTGGGTCCCGAATTCATGCCTCTCCTTGGCCCCGGTCACTTCCCTCTATAATCTCTCGCCGCTCCTTCGCCCCGACCTCAGCGCTCCTGCAGTACCTGCCCACGCTCCAGCGACCTGGATCTTGGTGACATCACCAAGATCAAGGTTGCTGATTGGATTGATTCTGAATACAGTGATTTTGGCAGATGTTTGAATGTAGGTAGATTAGTCTTAAATCTTGTTAAGTTTCTGTCACAGCACATCTGCATAGAGTGCATACCGTGGCAGCATACTGGGGCCACGTAGGTTGCACGCAGACATCCCCCAGAGGTATTTTGCTCCAATGTCACTACTTGAATTGGAACAACAAATTAGCAATTATATTTATATCTGGATGAACATCAATATGATACAGATGCACAGGCACCTTGTGGGCTGCTGCCAATTCCAGGGTTCGTTTTGACTGGACCAAGGCAAAAGATTAATTGATTCCAAATTAATTCAATGTTTGACATGAAGAAAAATTTCGATTTCCAGGAAAGATAGAGAAAGCAGAACCCAAAACAAGGTCTTCTCGGATACAGCTGCACAGTATCGACTTGGCATTATTGTGCCTTTCCTGAGATGAAGGGGTTGTCTTATGAGGAAAGGTTGAGCAGGTTGGGCCGATACTCATTGGAGTTTAGAAGAATGAGAGGTGATCTTATTGAAACATATAAAATTCTGAGGGGGCTTGACAGGGTAGATGCAGAGAGGATGTTTTCCCTCGTGGGGGAATCTAGAACTAGGGGGCATAGTTTCAGAATAAGGGGTCTCACATTTAAAACGGAGATGAAGAGGAATTACTTCTGAGGGTCATGAATCTTTGAAATTCTCTACCCCAGAGAGCTGTGGAGGCTGGGTCACTGAAGGTGGAGATAGACAGATTTTTGAACGATAAGGGAGTAAAGGCTTATGGGGAGTGGGCAGGAAAGTGGAGTTGAGGCCAGGATCAGATCAGCCATGATATTGAATGGCGGAGCAAGGCTCAAGGGGCCAAATGGCCTACTCCTATTTCTTATGTTCCTTGGACTGGCCTAGACTGCTGATATTTGCATCTGCCATTGGATGAATAATACAAGGATCGTGATGCCAAATGTGGAGCTATTTGCTCCGTAAATGGGCAGATGGTATGTCATTGGACACCTGCAAGTGTTAGTTTAGATAAATGTCACTATTTCAGTAAAAAAATTAGCCTCCCAGTTCCCCCTCCTCAGCTACTGTCCCCTCCCTTTTAAATCTGCTGTCATCACCCCCCTCTTCAAAAAAAAACCCTTGGAACTTCTGTCCTTGCAAACTACTGCCCTATCTCCAACCTCCCTTCCCTCTCCTTGAACATGTTGTCACTTTTCAAGTCCATGTCCAGCTTTCCCACAACTCCATGTTTGAACCTCTCCAATCTGGTTTCTGCATCTGCCACATCACTGAATCAGCCTGAATCAAAATGCCATCCTCTGTGACTGCGGTAAACTATTCCCCCTCATCCTTCTCGACCGGTCTGCAGCCTTTGACACGGTTGACCCCACCATCCTCCTCCAATGCCTCTCCTCCAATGTCTTGCTGGGCGGGACTGCCCTTGCCTGGTTCCATTCATATCTATCCAATCATAGCCAGAGAATTTTCTGCAATGGCTTCTCTTCCCGTTCCTGCACCGTTAACTCTGGTATCCCCCAGGATCTATCCTTGGCCCCTTCCTATTGTTCATCTACATGTTGCCCCTTGGCGATATCATCCTAAAACACAGCACCCAGTTCTACATGTATGCTCACGAACCCAGCTCTACCTCACCAACACCTCGCTCAATCCCTCCACTGCCTCTGATTTCTCATGCTGCTTGTCCGACATCCAGTACTCAATTAATAGAAATCTCCTTCAATTAAATATTGGGAAGACCGAAGCCATTGTCTTTGTTCCCTGCCACAAACTCCGTTCCCGAACCATCAACTCCAACCCTCTTCCTGGCCACTGTCTGACACTGAACCAGACTGTTCACAACCTTGCATTCTATTAGACCCTGAGCCAAGCTTCTGACCCCATATCCCCTCCATTACCAAGACTTCCTACTTCCACCTCCATAATATTGCCCGTCTCCGCCCCTGCCTCAGCTCATTTGCTGCTGAAACCCTCATCCATGCCTTGAAGTCAGCCAGGAGAGCAATTTGTAATATCCCTCCGATGGAGGCATTCCATTATGTTAATGCAGCCTCTTATCACAGCTGGAATAAAGTTGGAGTTGAAAATGATCGTGGTTTACAACAACAGCAGCAGCAACTTGAATTTATACAGTGCGTTTAACGTAGTAAAACGCCCCAAGGTGCTTCACAGGAGTGTTGTCAAACAAAACTTGACACTGAGCCACATAAGGAGATATTGGGGCAGATGCTTGGTCAGAGAGGAAGGCGTTAAGGAGTGTCTTAAAGGAGCGTCAGAAAGGAGAAAAGAGAGGAGGAGAGGTGAAGGGAGGGAGTTCCAGAGCTTGGGGCCTAGACAGTTGAAGGTATGCCCACCAATGGTTGAGCGATTAAAACCGGGGATGCTCAAGAGGCCAGAATTGGAGGGGTGCAGATATCTGAGGGTCTGGAGGAGATTAGAGATAGGGAGGGCCGAGGCCATGGAGAGATTTGAAAACAAGGATGAGAATTTTAAAATTGAGGCATTGCTTAACCGGGAGTCAATGTAGGACAGCAAGCACACGGGTGAGCGGGACTTGGTGCGAGTTAGGACATGGGCAGCAGAGTTTTGGATTACCAAGTTTATGGAAGGTAGAAAATATGGAATTATACTTTTTTAAGTGAACATTGACAACCTACCAAAGAGTGTGCTTGGAATTTGTGTAATCTCCTCCAGCCATGCAACCCTCAGATATCTGCGTCCCTCCAATTCTGGCCTCTTGAGCATCCCCAATTATAATCGCGCCACCATTGGTGGCTGTGCCTTCAGCTGTCTCGGCCCCAAGCTCTGGAATGCCCTCCCTTAACCTGATGTGCAGAGTAAAAGGTGATTCTTTTGGAATGCAGCTTATAGAATGTTTTGTCAGGCAAACTATTTTAAGGGAAAAAGGGAATGATGCACTTTGCTGAATAAAGTGCTGGGGACATTCATATTTACTTCTATATTCAGTTTCTGTAGAAAAAAACATACAGCATATACCATGCAATTTTCAAGCAGTCATTTGAGCAGATGAGTACTTTAATTCTGTACACCTGATAATACCACTGTAGGTCATGCTTTTTTCACTTAATATGAACTATTTGAATATATCATGCCTGCCACCGGCATGTCTGGGCGAAGATTGTATTTCATGTTGTATCTGCGTCCATTATTGCGACAGAATAGGTATTCAGACTTGAGTATTATTAGGACTTGGGCAGGACATTTCACATTGGATGTGTGTGTAGTCAGTTTAAGCTATTGATTAAATTGGAATTAAATGTTGCTTGGCTTATCTCTGCCATTGCAGGTTTCTTGTGCTGGATATTATTTCTAAAACACTCAAAGGCCAGACCACTATTGTTCATTTCAGAACCTACAAGAAAAATACAGGATGAAAAATGCCATTCAATCCATTTGAAGCTCATCACACCATTACCCAGTTCACCCATTGTATCATCTAGCCTTATTTTGAATTCCCTCATGTATTTTCCATCTGCTACCGTCCTGGCAGATTGCTCCAAACATTTATCATTCATTAACTGCTTTTACATTGTTCTAATTTGGAATCTAGGAGCCTGCTCCTGGCATTTATACTGTTAAATATGTTTTCCATAGTCTGTCAGCCCAGGTAAAAACTGCAGCTAAAAATCTGCCACCAGGTTAGTAAGAACAGTTTGAACATCTGGGTCAAACTTTTAAGTAAAGATGTTTTGCCTTATCTATTTTAAAATGTATTTCTTGTTAACATTTAAAAACATGGCAATACTTACTGAGCATTTTTAAAAAGTTAGTTCCACAAGCTTCTTCAAAAGAGAATTTTCAATTTTTTTTATACCAACAGTGATCTGGGTTACCATTAACCTCACTGTTTTAGGTATCAGCGACATTTATCATGGTTTAAATTACTGCAAACTTCTGGACTTGCTTATCTATACTATTAATATTTTGTAAAGCTGCATACGATCCTTATTTATGTACTGTAGAACCATCTTTTGGATAAGACATTAATCCCTCTGGTAAAAGATCCCATGGCACTATTTCGAAGAATAGCAGGGTAGTTATCCCTGGTGTCCTGGCCAATATTTATCGCTCCATCAGCATGATTAAAAACAGATTATCTGGCCATGATCACAATTCTGTTTGTGGGAGATTGCTGTGCACAAATTGACTGCCGCGTTTCCTAAATTTTAACAGTGACTACACTTCAAGAGTAGTTCATTGGCTGTAAAGCGCTTTGAGATGTCCTGAGGTTGTGAACTGTGCTATATAAATGCAAGTCTTTCTTTCTATCCTCATAGCTCTTCTTAATAATTGGAATCATCATCAGATGATGAGTGATACGTGGCTTTTTACTGCTCCACCTGTGGTCCTCTCCGTAGTGCTATGTTGTGCAGAACGCAGTACACCATGATTATCCAAGGGACCCTTGCTGGCGAGTATTGAAGGGCGTCTCCAGATCTGGCCAGCCACCTGAAGCATATCTTGACCATGCCAATGGCTTGCTGGATGACGCATCTGGTTGTCATGTGGCTGTGGTTGTCGTGCTCTTTAGGTTCATTGGTCGGCTTCCTCAGAGGTGTCATCAGCTCGATTTGAAGGAGGTATCCTTGTCGCTGAACAGTCACCCCTTAAGGGTACTTCCAGGTATGAACAGGTCGTGGATGTTGGGCTGTTGCAGTCTGAAAGCATCATGGCAGCTCTCAGGGAATCTGATGCAGACCTGCATCAACCTTTTCTTGTAGTTGCACGCCATAGATGGAATGAAATCCCTTGTGGTCGACAAAAACTCCTGGTAATCTTGGCATGCTCGGATTGCTACGTGTGTCCAATCGATGGCAGTGGGAATCGAGCCAGAGACGTGAATCCGAGTGCCCCCTCATTCTGGCTATTGTCATCACAGGGGAAGTTTACATAACTCCCAGCCCTGGCGAGCAATCCATCCATTACCTGCCTCAGACATTTATGTTCAGCCGACTGGGAGACTCTTGCTATGTCTCCTGTCGCACCCTGGAAGAAACCAAAGGCAAAAAGGTTGAAGGTGGTGATGACTTTCTCAGCCATTGGTAATGCAAGGCCAGCAGGGAGCAGATGTCTGCAACTAACTGACGTGATGATCTCAACCCCTGGAAGCACTGCTCTTCCGAGAGATCGAGGAAGTTGAACCTCTGTTTGTACACCCTGTTCGATGGTAGTGCCTCCTGTGGACACGACCTCTCTGTCACCCCCTCCCATTCGCTGCTGGCATGCCACTGGCTTACCCATCCATCATTGCATCTGGCCTGTGTCACATCAAGTACCGTTGAGTCTTGCTGTCGGCTACCAAAACCGTCCTCAGTTCCAGGATCAGCCTATGATTTTGGCCCATAATATTACAGGTTTAAGTTACTCTGGATTTAATTCCAGCTGGGACCTGTCTTCAATTCTACTGTCAAGACTATTATCAAGTGTGCTCTAATAATTCAATCATCGGTGTTGGCAGTGTTTCTCATCGTAATGAAATGTTGTATTGTTTTTGTTCACTCGGGTGTTATGGCTGGAATAGCTCACAATTCAGAAGTGATTAGTCTCAAATTACAAAACTCTTGCCCAGTTCTTTTATCTGTTTGGCAGATCTCCTGGATGTTTTTTTTACCCTTTTTAATTTTTACAATCAGATTCTTGGAGAATGACACCAGTATGACTTTTGAATGACACAAAAATGAGTCCCTTGTGACACACTTCAATGTTTATGCTGCTTTTTGCCTCCTTTCTCTAATTCAGGACATTTGCTTACAGCAGGCCTAGAAACTGGTTGTGTTCAATAGTGTGCTTACACCATTTTGATGCACTCAACTAGTTTGGCTAATTTAGTGAGCCAAAAGAGGAGGCGGTAATGTGATAGCAGATTGAAAGACCTACAAAATGTTGGGTCTGTGCTGCCGCTGGCTCTCTACGGTCAGATATTAAAGTTTGGGAGTGCTGCCAATAGGGGGAAGCACTGCCTGTCAGCAATCAAAGCCACTTCATCACGGTAACTTGCCTTTAGACTGATGTAGTTTAAACACTTGAAAATATTGGAAAAATTGCTGTCAAAATAATGGCGAGGCTAGTAGCGCTCACCTTTATTGAAGAGCAAATGCCACAGCAGCCTCAGGCGAATGTAGATGCGCGATTAAATGCGGAAATCGAGAAGTTGCTGTTGGAAATGAGCCACTTTGCCATTAGCTTCGCAGAAACAACACCCTGCAGTGTGGCTCCCTCTTCAGATGCATTGAGCAGTGTGAAGTGCCTGTACTTGCACTACAGATGCAAAGTAGGCTCGCCACAGAAAGTTAAGTCAAGTCATTTCAAGTCTACGTACCCTTTTAATGATGTGATAAGTGTTAATTACTGCAAATAAACCCCTCGGGCATTGAAAATTAACTTACAAGTAGTTGGAGATGTAAAAAAAAATGAATTCTTTTTTTACTTTGTCCGTCTTTCTCTCATACTCCAATCTTTCTTTCCCTCTGTTTATTTCCTTTTCTGTACCTGATTTGACATTGAATTCACCCACTCTAACTTACACTTCCTTGTTCATTTCACAATCCTTCAATCTGATTGGTTATGGAGGGGGCGCTGCATCGTTTCTGGCTCTCGCTTTCAGCACAAAATATGGGGATTATACGGACAAGGGCAAGTCTAGCTAATGACGGGCACTGTTTGTTGACCGGTTACATGAATCTTTGGGCACAGATATATTTAGAAAGGAGGCTCCACAGTTGAATTATATAAGCTATTCTAGTCTTTCAAGGTTTTTTTGCCTCAACATTGGCACAAGCCCCTGGACTGAAACCTTAAATATATTGACCAAATTTGTTGTCAGTTGAGCTGAGTGTTGGATGGTCATCTCTAGTGGGAGGGAGAGGGGGCAGCAAAACAAACTGTTGGCCACTATAATCACACAGTACAAAAAATAGTCTAAAATTAGATGCCAGCCACTAACTTCAACAACTGCAAAGTCCTCAGTAACCATATAGAATCTTATAGCACAGAAGGAGGTCATTCAGCCCATTGTGCTGGCTCTTTGAAAGAGCTATCCAACTAGTCCCATTCCCGCTCTTTCTCCATAGTCCTGCAATTTTTTTCTTTTCAGTTAGTCATCCAATTCATTTTTTGAAAGTTACCATTGAAGTTTCTTCCTCCCCCTTTTTCAGACGGTGTATTCCAGGTTAAAAAAAAAATCTAATTTCCCCTCTGGTTCTTCTGCCAATGATCTTAAATCGGTGTCCTCTGGTTACCGACCCTCCTGCTGTTAGAAACCGTTTCTCCCATCAACTCTTATCTCCCCTTAACCTTCTATTTTTGTGTCTCAGCCCATTTTGTATCCATGCCCCTTTTAATCCGATGAGCTTCAATTTTGCTAACAAGTCTATTATGTGGCACTTTATCAGGCACTTTATCTGTTGAGCACGTAGTGTGTGCAATGGCGGCGGCCACTCTGACCTCTCCTCCTTCCACGAAGTGGATCTCTGGCCATCCCAATGCCTGCCCTCAGTCAGGAGCTAATACCTGGGAGAGGGAAGCATCACCTTAAATCTCTCACCCCCACTCTCCACACCTCGGATCTCTCACCATCTCCCCGAAAGGTGCTGCTCAGCGCTGAGCTAATGGTTCCCAACTCATCGCAGGCAATTAGACCCATACAGCAGAGCTTGGTCTCCAGTCGTCTTTGACCCCCTTGCCACTGGATCAAGAACTTGCTCTGCTGCTAAGCCTGTGTGGTAGCCGGTGTTCAACGGCCACCCCACGTTAAAAGAACTTATGCACAGGCATCTTCCACCCTTCAAAATGAAGTTCGGGGCCTGGAACATCAGAACCCTCGTGGACAACCCCAACAGCAACCAACCGGAACGTCACACTGCTATTGTTGCCCGGGAACTCAGATGCTTTGACGTCGACATCGTTGTCCTAGGTGAGACCTGGCAGGGGAAGGCCAGCTTAAAGAACAAGGTGCTGGTTGCACTTTCTTCTGGAAAGGTAAACCAGAAGAAGAACGCCGACTCCATGAAGTTGGCTTCGCCATCAAGAATGAGCTGGTGGGCCATCTCAGAGACTTCCCCCTGCGGGATAAGCGAATGTCTCATGACTCTCTGGCTCACCCTAACCCGGAACCAGTGCACCACAGTTATCAGTGTGTACGCCCCAAACACTCGTTGCAACAGATGAGACCAAAGAGGAATTTTACTCCAGCCTCGAACAATCCCTGTCCCGCATCCCTACGGACAACAAACTGATCCTCCTCGGTGACGACAACGCCAGAGTCGGTAAGGACACAGACCTTTGGGGGGGAGGCGTGATCAGCAGAGAGGGGGTAGGGAAAACCCAACTCCAGCGGTACCCTGCTCCTGACAAAATGCCTAGAACACGACCGTGTCATCACCAACACCTTGTTCCATCAGAGGGACAAGTACAAGGCACCGTGACAACACCCTCGCTCCAAACACTAGCATCTGCTCGACTACGTCATCAGCTGAACGAGGAACCACAAGGACGTGCGCATCACTTGCACCATGACAGGAGCTGATGACTGCTGGATGGACCACAGCCTAATCCGCTCTGTCATTAACATCAATATAGCCCCAAAGCAGCAACAGAAACAATGCCGCAGAAAAATCAACGTCGGGGCACTCAAAGACGCAGCTAAGAGAGCCCTATACAGCCAGTGCCTCACTGCCAATCTGACTACCCTCGATGACCCCAAGACGCATTGTGCCCACAGCGCCTGGTCTGCCCTCAAGACCTCCCTAACCAGTGCCTGCGAAGAGATGCTTGTCACTCAACCAGGGAACACCAAGACTGGTTTGACTAGAACGACCAGGAGATCCAGGAGCTAAAAGTCGCAAGCGCAAAGCATTTCTGAACTTAAAGCAGCAGCCCAACTCAGGAGCAGCAAAGCAGCTCTACAGATGGCCGAGGTCCATCAAAAAATCCGCGACCTAAAGAATGGATGGTGGGTGGAGAAAGCACAGGAGATCCAGCAGCTGGCAGAGAACCATGACGTGTGAGAATTCTTCAGCGCAGTCAAGACCACCTACATCCCAAGCACCTAACTGCTGGCCAAGAACAGAGAGGCACTCATTAAGGACACCGAGGCAGTCAGGGCCCGTTCGAAGAGCTCCTTAACCAAGCCTCTGCCTTCGACATGAGTGTCCTCAACTCCATCCTGCAGCATGCTACCCGCCACCATCTCAGTAAAACCCCAGCCCCGCACGAGGTAGAAAAAGCCATCCGTCGGCTCAAGAACAGCAAGGCATCAGAGCAGATGGAATCCCTGCTGAGGTATGGCAGAGAAGCACTATTAGCATGAATGCTTGGCCTCATCTCTCTCCTCTGGAAGGAAGAGAGCATGCCAGGAGATCTGAGTTGCTGTAATCGTGGCCATCTTCAAAAAAGGGGACAAGTCCGACTGCGGCAACTACAGAGGAATTTCCCTGTGGTCGACCACTGGGAATATTATCACAAGAATCCTCCTCAACCGTCTTCTCCCTGTGGCTGAAGAGCTCCTTCCAGAGTCACAATGTGGATTCGTCCATGAAGGGGTACAACGGACATGATCTTCACCGCGCGACAACTACAAGAGAAATACAGGGAACAGTACCAACCCTTGGCCGCCTTTGACCTCGCAAAGGCAAAGGCCTTTGATACTGTCAACCGTGAGGGACTATGGAGCATCCAAATGTTTGTCGCCATTCTCTGCCTGCTCCACGACGACATGCAAGCCGCGATCCTGATCAACGGGTCCACCACAGACCCAATTCACGTCCGGACCGGGGTCAAGCAGGGCTGCGTCATCGCACCAATGCTCTTCTCGATCTTCCTTGCTGCAAAGCTCCATCTCACTATCAACAAGCTCAACGCTGAAGTGTAACTAAACGATAGAACCAATGGGGACCTGTTCAACCTACGTCGCCTCCAGGCTAGATCCAAGGTCATCCCATCCTCTGTCATCAAACAGTACGCGGATGACGCTTGCGTCTGTGCACACTCAGAGGTCGAATTCCAAGCCATCGTCAACACCTTCACCGAGGCGTACGAAAGTATGCGCCTTACTCTAAACATCTGTTCAGATAAAGGTCCTCCACCAACCTGACCCCACCACACAGCACTGCCCTCCGGTCATCAAAATTCACGGTGCGGTCTTGGACAACATGGACCATTTTCCTACCACGGGAGCCTACTATCAGCAAGGGCAGACATCGATGGCGAGGTCCAACGCCGCCTCCAGTGCGCTAGCGCAGCCTTCGGTCGCCTGAGGAAAAGAGCGTTTGAAGACCAGGACTTCAAATCTGGCACCAAGCTTATGGTCTACAGGTCAGTAGTGATACCTGTCCTCCTATATGGCTCAGAGATGTGGACTATATACAGCAGACACCTCAAAGTGCTGGAGAAGTACCACCAGCGCTGCCTCTGCAAGATCCTGCAAATCCACCGGGAGGATAGACGCACCAATGTCTGTGTCCTCGCCCAGGTCAACATCCCCAGCATCGACGCGCTGACCACACTCGACCAGCTCCGTTGGATGGGCCACGACGTCCGCATGCCCGACACACAATTCCCTAAGCAAAGTGCTCTACTTGGAACTCCTACACAGCAAGCGAGCCCCAGGTGGGCAGAGGAAACTCTTCAAGGACACCCTCAAAGCTTCCTTGATAAAGTGTAACATCCCCAGCGACACGTGGGAAACCTGGCCCAAGACCACCCAAAATGGAGGAAGAGCATCTGGGAGGGCGCTGAGCACCATGAGTCTCGTTACCGAGAGCATGCAGAAACCAAGCGTAGGCAGCGGAAGGAGCGAGCGGCAAACCAGACTCCCCACCCTTTCCTTCAACCATTGTCTGCCCCACCTGTGACAGAGACACTAATTTCTGTATTGGACTGTACAGTCACCTGAGAACTCACTTTGAGTAGAAGCAAATCTTTCTCGATTTTGAGGAACTGCCTATGATGAGGATGACTTTATCAAATACCTTTTAAAAGTCCATAAACATATCAACTGCACTACCTTCATCAACCATCGCCGTTATTTCATTAAAGAACTCAATCGCATTTGTCAGGCATGATTTGTGTTTAACAAATTTGTGTTGGCTGTCATTTAATAACCTATGTTCTTCCAATATAAACTAATTTTGTCCCAGATTATTGCCTCTAGAAGTTCCCCTGCCACTGATATTAGACTGACTAGCCTGTAGTTACTGGGTTTATCACACTCTCTTTTGAACAGGTTGTAACATTTGCAATGCTCCAGTCCTCTGGCATTACTCCCATAGGAACAGGAGTAGGTTATTGAGCCCCTCAAGCCTGTTGTGCCATTCAATTAGATTCTGGCTGATCTGTGTCTTGACTCTATTTATCTGCTGTGGTTCCATATAATTTAATACCCTTACTGAACAAAACTCCACTGATCTCTGTCTTGAAATTTTCAATTGACCTAACCTCAACAGCTCCAGAATTCCAGGACCCTTAGTGTGAAGATATTTTCGGTTTTTCCTAGGCATATCCAAGGAGGATTGACAGATTGTGGTTAGAGCCTCCGCTATTTCCACCCTTACTTTCCTCAGCAACACAGGATGCAGCCTATCCAGACCAGGTGACTTTTATTGCGAGCTGCCCACCTTTTAATTACCCCTCTTCTATTTTTATCCTATCCAGTTTCTCTACCCCCCCCCCTTTTGGCAAGCAGGGGAGTTATCCCTGGTGTTCTGGCCAATATTTATCCCTCAATCAATATCATTTTCTAAAAAAAGCAGATTATCTGGTCATTATCACTGCTGTTGTGGGAGTTTGATGTGTGCAAATTGGCTGCTGCATTTCCTACATTAAAACAGTGACTACACTTTATTAAAAAAAAGCACTTCATTGGTTGTGAAGCACTTTGGGACATCCGGTGGTCGTAAAAGGTGGTAGATAAATGCAAGTCTTCCTTTGTGAAGACAATTGCAGAGTACCTCAACCATGCCTTCTGCCTCCACAAGAATATTTATTTTTTGGTCCCTAATTGGCCCCACCCTTCATTTGACAATCTCTTTACATATTTATATAAGATTTGAATTTTTCCTTTTCATTGACCTGGTAATCTTTTCTAATATACTTTCTTTGGTGCTGTTTTCTTTTTAAATTCTCCTCTGCACTTTCTGACTTCTGCTTGATTCTCTACTGTATCATCCAGAAATTTTCTGTATCATTTTAATCTTTATTTCTTTCGTCAGCTATGGAGCTTGAGCATTGGAGGTTGTTCTTTTCCTCATGAGAATGTGTTTACTCTGTACCTAAACTGTTTCCACCTTGAAGGCCTCCCATTGCTCATTTCATGTCTCGCCTGCCAATATTTGCTTCCAATCCACTCGGGACAGATCCCCTTTCAACTCACTGAAATTAACTCTCTTTCACTTCCCAGATGTCCTCCTACTGAATCATGTGAAAATTAAATCTGTGTCCATGGTTATGGTCAAAAGTTTCTTTCGATATATTGTTTTTTTTATTTCTCGCCTTTTTTTGAAAGCCCAGAGGAAAATGTTGCAGGTTGATATATTGTAACTGTCGGATGCAGTGCTATTGGGAAATTGGTGGGGGGGTGGGGGGGGGGAGTCTGCTGTGTGGGTTTGTAGTGTTGGGAAGGTGGTCCTGGGATTTGGAAGTGGATGTTACCGGGTGCGGGAGCTATATTAAGGATGCTGGTTCCCTGATGTACCTCAACTGGACCGCAATCAGGCCTCCATTTCAGGGCTTGGGATTTGGTTGTGGATAAGGATGGAAACACAACTCCAACACTGACTTGGAGACATCTGCATGCTAAAATGGGCATTGCTGAGTACATGTTGTACATAATGCACATTTTCCCAAAACCCTTTCAACAAATCTCTGCCTAACTGGAACTCCGGCCTCATGATGAAGTCCCTGTCCATGGTTCTCTCCCCTCCTCCACCCCTTACCTCTTTACAAAATTATAGACGCTATATGCAGCAATTCATTTCTTGCTGCTTGCTTGGTGTGACTTGCACTCCAATGCAGCTGTGGAGGAGAATGTACCTAAAGCCTGAGGCTAGATTTTAAATGTCTCCAATATCAATGGTATTGGAAATAAAAGATAACTCGTACTGTAGGAATCTGGATAGAAACGGTCTGCAATAACTTTGCAACCATGTAACGACAGAATATATTTCATACTGCAATCTCTCAGTGCGTTGTTGCAGATTCTAGGAGAGGGGGAGAGGAGATATATAAAAGAGTGGTGCACTTTGGATGAGACATTAAATTGAATCCCTGTCTGCCTCTCGTGTGGATGTAAATGATCCCATGGCACTGCTGGAGTTCTCGGTGTTGTGATAAATATTTATTTCTCAACCAGCACCACTAAAAACAGATTAGTCGATCATCTATCTATCTGATTGCTGTTTGATCGTGGGACCTTGTGCACATATTTGTATCCGTGTTTACCTACAGATCAACAGTAAGTACATTTCAAAGAGCAAGTCATTAGCTGTGAAGTACTTGGGACGTCTGAGGATGCGAAAGGCACTATATTTATGCAAGTTTGGTCCCTTTCATTACCATCTATTTCTCCCCCCTTTTCAGTGTCATAACTACCCAGACTTGACTATTCCAGTGATTTCCTGGCTGGCCTCCCACCTTCCACCCTTTGTAAACTTGAGCCCATCCAGAACTCTGCTGCCCATATCCTAACTTGTACCAATTCCTGTGGATTTCCGGAAGTTTTTGTAGATTGGCAAATAATTCTGTGGTGGTCAGACATGGTATATGTCAGGAATTTTGACACGTTTCTGCTAGTTGTCAATGAATGCTTTGTGTATTTTTGCCCATTCCAGTGCAGTCCCCATCACTTAAAACACCCATGTTTAAAACAAGTCGTCGCTTATATCGGCCAAAACACGATAACCATTTGCATTAACATGTGAGTGAAGTACACCTGAAAAAACTGGTGTATGTTTTCTAAAAATGTATTTATATTTTACAAAAATAACACTTTATGCACAATAATCCCCAAATTTAGTGCCTAATGAGGTGTTTGGGTTGTTTTAATGGTTAGCCTGCTTAAATGGTTTGGGGTTTTAATTGGTTGACTTGTTCCCTGCTCCTGTTTCCTGATGACAACGGCCAGGGTGAGGCTCTGGGTCCTTGATCGGATCTCTGATCCAGCAGGAAGGAGGTTCATTCAGGGAGCCATAGATGCTGATTCGTGACAGGGGCATTCTTATAATGCTACCATACTATGGTATGTGAACTCTATTCTCCAATGCCAACAGCACCTAGCCATGTCCAGAAATGACTAATACCTGTAGCTGCCAGCTATACCGGAATGGTGCTGGCGGGGCAGTGGGTACGCTGCAGATAAGTGAAGGAGAGAATTGGGGTTGTGCTGACCGGCTGTCTAGTGTTGGGTATCAGCAGCAGGCCGAAGCTGGCGGCACTGGGTCACGAACATGATCCACAGACTGTGCATTTGTTACACCGGTCATCGCGTATTATGGGCAAATCGCGTTTGCACAAACGCACCTGCTAGTAAGCGATTGTGACTGTTGCTTGGAATCCACATAATTTTTTTAGTGCAATGTTAATTTTGTGTATATATAAGGTGTTAACAGGTATAATATGTAGTTAGTACCTTTTGTATTGTGATACTTGCAATTTGTGGTACGTTTGTCATGTTAAATGTGCTTATTAAATGTAAGCTGTTGATGTTTGTGACTAAATCACTTCAAAAATAGTGTGTCATTTCAACCGCAGTGCACATGGATTACACATAATACTCATTTTTTCTCTCAACAGGTCTTGATGCCGAGTTATATTATGTACGGAATGATGTTGTCAGTCACTTCGCACTCCCTTTCAAATTACTTGTACCCGGGGAGACCAACAGCCTTCACTTTACTTGGCATGCTAAATCCAAGGTAAGTTTCTGCAATCTAAACATGGGCCTTCTAGTTACTAGCAGTGTTAGCATCAAGAGATGGTAGGAAGCAAATTTCTGTCCACATTCATTGCATGGTCAGTTTAGAACAGTATATTTACAGCAGCTGTCACAGATTTCCCACAAGTTGTGTATCCTCAAGGATCGATCCTTGGCCCCCTCCGATTTCTCATCTACATGCTGCTCCTCAGCAACGTCATGGGAAAACCCAATGTCAGGTTCCACATGTGTGCTAATGACACCAAGCTCTACCTCACCAGCCTGCTTGTCTGACATTCAGTACTGGATGAGCAGAAATTTCCTCCAACTAAATATAGGTAAGACTGCATCCATTGTCTTCGGTCCCTCCACAAATTCCATTCCCTGACCACCAATTCCATCCCCCTCCCTGGTTACTGTCTGAGGCGGAACCAGACTGTTTGCAACCTTAGTGTTGTATTTGACCCCGAGATGAGCTTACGACCACATATCTGCGCCATAATTAAGATTGCTTATTTCCACCTCTAACATCGCCTGACTCCGTCATCCATGCCTATATTACCTCTAGACTTAATTATTCCAATGAAATCCTGGCTGGCCTGCCACCTACCATCCTCTATAAACTTAAGCTCATCCAAAATTCTGCTGCCCATGTCCGAACTCACACCAAGTCCCGCTCACCCACCCTGAGCTTGCTGACCTACTTTGGCTTCCAGTGAAGCAATATCTTGATTTTAAAATTCTCATCCTTCATCCCTCCGTGGCCGTGGCCCTCCCTATCTCTAATTTCCTCCAGGCCTACAACCCTCCGAGATATCTGTACTCCTCCAATTCTGGCCTCTTGTTTTAATTGCTCCACCATTAGCGGCTGTGCCTTCAGCTGCCTAGGCCCCAAGTCCTGGCATTCCCTCCCTAAGCCCCTCCACCTTTCTACCTCTCTTTCCTCTTTTGAAACCTACCTCTTTGACCAAAGTTTTGATTAAAGGAAGACTTGCATTTATATAACGCCTTTCATGACCTCAGGATGTCCTAAAGCATTTTACAGCAACTTTTGAAGTGTAGATGCTGTTGTAATGGAGGAAATTTCCTAATATCTCCTTATGTGACTCGGTGTCAAATTTTGTTTGATAACGCTCCTGTGAACATAAGAACATGAATAGCCCATCTGGCCCCTCGAGCCGGCTCCGCTATTCAATAAGATCATGGCTGATCTTTGACTTCAACTCCACTTTCCCACCCAATCCCCATATCCCTTGATTCCCTTAGTCCAAAAATCGATCTCTGTGCTGAATTTGCTCAATGACTGAGTAACCACAGCTCTCTGGGGTAGAGAATTCTAGAGATTCGCAACCTTCTGAGTGAAGAAATGTCTCATCTTGGTGCTAAGTGGCCAACCTCTTATCCTGAGACTACGCCATCGAGTTCTAGACTCTCCAATCAGAGGGGATATCCTCTCAGCATCTACCATGTCAAACCCTCTCAGAATCTTTTATGTTTCAATGAGATCACACCTCATTCTTCTAAATTCCAGAGAGTGTAGTCCATTCTACTCAATCTTTCCTCATAGGGAACTCCCTCATCCCAGGATTCAATCTAGTGAACCTTCATTGCTAAAGCAAGTATATCCTTAAGCACCAGTTGCACTCTAAGGCAACTATACCCTTTGGTACAGAGACCAAAACTGTACACCGTACTCCTGGTGTGGTCTCTCCAAAGTCCTGTACAACTGAACATAAGAACATAAGAATTTGGAACAGGAGTAGGCCATCTAGCCCCTCGAGCCTGCTCCGCCATTCAACAAGATCATGGCTGATCTGGCCGTGGACTCAGCTCCACTTACCCGCCCGCTCCCCATAACCCTTAATTCCCTTATTGGTTAAAAATCTATCTATTTGTGATTTGAATTCATTCAATGAGCTAGCCTCAACTGCTTCCTTGGGCAGAGAATTCCACAGATTCACAACCCTCTGGGAGAAGAAATTCCTTCTCAACTCGGTTTTAAATTGGCTCCCCCGTATTTTGAGGCTGTGCCCCCGAGTTCTAGTCTCCCCGACCAGTGGATACAACCTCTCTGCCTCTATCTTGTCTATCCCGTTCATTATTTTAAATGTTTCTATAAGATCACCCCTCATCCTTCTGAACTCCAACAAGTAAAGACCCAGTCTACTCAATCTATCATCATAAGGTAACCCCCTCATCTCCGGAATCAGCCTAGTGAATCGTCTCTGTACCCCCTCCAAAGCTAGTATATCCTTCCTTAAGTAAGGTGACCAAAACTGTACGCCGTACTCCAGGTGCGGCCTCACCAATACCCTGTACAGTTGCAGCAGGACCTCCCTGCTTTTGTACTCCATCCCTCTCGCAATGAAGGCCAACATTCCATTCACCTTCCTGATTACCTGCTGCACTTCTTGTAAACTAACTTTTTGGGATTCATGCACAAGGACCCCCAGGTCCCTCTGCACCTCAGCATGTTGTAATTTCTCCCCATTCAAATAATATTCTCTTTTACTGTTTTTATTCCCAAGGTGGATGACCTCACACTTTCCAACATTGTATTCCATCTGCCAAACCTTAGCCCATTGGCTTAACCTATCTAACTCTCTTTGCAGCCTCTCTGTGTCCTCTATACAACCCGCTTTCCCACTAATCTTTGTGTCATCTGCAAATTTTGTTACACTACACTCTGTCCCCTCTTCCAGGCCATCTATGTATATTGTGAACAGTTGTGGTCCCAGCACCGATCCCTGTGGCACACCACTAACCACCGATTTCCAACCCAAAAAGGACCCATTTATCCCGACTCTCTGCTTTCTGTTAGCCAGCCAATTCTCTTTCCATGCTAATACATTTCCTCTGACTCCGCGTGCCTTTATCTTCTGCAGTAACCTTTTGTGTGGCACCTTATCGAATGCCTTTTGGAAATCTAAATACACCACATCCATCGGTACACCTCTATCCACCATGCTCGTTATATCCTCAAAGAATTACAGTAAATTAGTTAAACATGATTTCCCCTTCATGAATCCATGCTGCGTCTGCTTGATTGCACTATTCCTATCTAGATGTCCCGCTATTTCTTCCTTAATGATAGCTTCAAGCATTTTCCCCACTACAGATGTTAAACTAACCGGCCTATAGTTACCTGCCTTTTGACTGCCCCCTTTTTTAAACAGAGGCGTTACATTAGCTGCTTTCCAATCCGCTGGTACCTCCCCAGAGTCCAGAGAATTTTGGTAGATTATAACAAATGCATCTGCTATAACTTCCGCCATCTCTTTTAATACCTTGGGATGCATTTCATCCGGACCAGGGGACTTGTCTACCTTGAGTCCCATTAGCCTGTCCAGCACTGCCCCCCTAGTGATAGTGATTGTCTCAAGGTCCTCCCTTCACACATTCCTGTGACCAGCAATTTTTGGCATGGTTTTTGTGTCTTCCTCTGTGAAGACCGAAGCAAAATAATTGTTTAAGGTCTCAGCCATTTCCACATTTCCCATTATTAAATCCCCCTTCTCATCTTCTAAGGGACCAACATTGACTTTAGTCACTCTTTTCCGTTTTATATATCTGTAAAAGCTTTTACTATCTGTTTTTATGTTTTGCGCAAGTTTACCGTCGTAATCTATCTTTCCTTTCTTTATTGATTTTTTAGTCATTCTTTGCTGTTGTTTAAAATTTTCACAATCTTCTAGTTTCCCACTAACCTTGGCCACCTTATACGCATTGGTCTTTAATTTGATACTCTCCTTTATTTCCTTGGTTATCCACGGCTGGTTATCCCTTCTCTTACCGCCCTTCTTTTTCACTGGAATATATTTTTATTGAGCACTATGAAAGAGCTCCTTAAAAGTCCTCCACTGTTCCTCAATTGTGCCACCGTTTAGTCTGTCATTCCAGTCTACTTTAGCCAACTCTGCCCTCATCCCACTGTAGTCCCCTTTGTTTAAGCATAGTACGCTCGTTTGAGACACTACTTCCTCACCCTCAATTTGTATTACAAATTCAACCATACTGTGATCACTCATTCCGAGAGGATCTTTTACTAGGAGATCGTTTATTTTTCCTGTCTGTTTACACAGGACCAGATCTAAGATAGCTTGCTCCCTTGTAGGTTCTGTAACATACTGTTCTAAGAAACAATCCCGTATGCATTCTATGAATTCCTCCTCCAGGCTACCCCATGCGATTTGATTTGACCAATCGATATGTAGGTTAAAATCCCCCATGATTACTGCCGTTCTTTTTTCAACTGCCTCCATTATTCCCTTGATTATTGCCTGCCCCGCCGTGAAGTTATTATTTGGGGGCCTATAAACTACGCCCACCAGTGACTTTTTCCCCTTACTATCTCTAATCTCCACCCAAAATGATTCAACATTTTGTTCATTCGAGCCAATATCGCCTCTCACAACTACCCTGATATCATCCTTTATTAACAGAGCTACCCCACCTCCTTTCCCTTCTTGTCTATCTTTCCGAATCGTCAGATACCCCTGTATGTTTAATTCCCAGTCTTGGCCACCCTGCAACCACGTTTCTGTAATGGCCACCAAATCATACCCATTTGTAATGATTTGTGCCGTCAACTCATTTACTTTATTTCGAATACTGCGTGCGTTTAGGTAGAGTGTTTTAATACTAGTTTTTAAACCATGATTTTTTTTTGTCGTAAGACTTCCTTGTACTCCAACCCCCTTGCAATAAAGGCGAACATACCATTTGCCTTCCAAATTGCTTCTGTACCTGCATGCTAACTTTCCGTGTTTCAAGTACGAGGAAACCCAAATCCCTCTTAACACCAAGCTTTAATAGTTTCTATTCTTCCTACCAAAGTAAATAGCCTCACATTTCCCCACATCTCCATCTGCCACCTTCTTGCCCACTCACTTAATCTGTCTATATCCTTTTGCAGACTCTTTGTGCCCTTCTTACATCTTACTTTAGCAGCAAATATTACACTCGATCCCTTCATCGAAGTCATTAATATAGATTGTAAATAGCTGAGGCCCAAGCAGTGATCCTTGTGGCACCCCAATAGTAATGCCTGCTGATCTGAAAATGACCTGTTTATTCCTACTTTCTCTTCTGTTTATCCCTACTTTCTCTTCTGTCCTTTAACCAATCCTCTATCCATATAAATATATTACCCCGCACCCTTATTTTGTGAAGCAACTTGGGGCATTTAATAAATTAAAGATGCTATATAAATGGTCTTCTTGTTGACTGTCCCCTCAGTTAACGAAGATGATCTAGGAAAAATAAATCTTGGAGAATAAAAGCGAGACTGAAATTGATACTGAGCACAGAATGTTTCAACACCCATATCAGCTCCATAAGATTGAACATTAGATGTTGGCTCAGATCTTTCCCTCAAAGATTTTGTGAAGGATGACTTCGACAATATATTCTCAGTTATTAAAAGTCTATCACAAGATGTGGCATACTATGGAATGGGATGTGATTCTCAGTATTTTTTTCTTACCTGGAGGATTCAATGATAATAAAAACAGCTTCTTCATGCAGGAAGATATCTTGAAGTGCTTTATATTAAAGAAAAGAGCCAATGATTGCCAAATAGGAGGGACAAGGGGAAAGTGAGACTATATAGATGGTCAGAGACAAAGATTTTAAAGAGAGAAGGGTGCTATGGCAAGGAAGAGTGAACTAATTAGAAGGTTCCAGCAATCCTTGTCAATGTTAGTTAACTGGATAAAGTAGCACATGCACAAGCGGAAGTGTAAGCGATGAAAGATGAGGTAGATGTCCAGCTGAACTCATTTTGCATTATTTGAGGGCTGGAAGAGCATGAAGTCCGGTGAATAAGAACTATCCTGATGTTAAATAAAACCAAGGGTGCATGCAGGGACGCAAGGTTGGAGGACATTGCTTAGGCATGCGCAGTATGATAAACAAGGGAGTGGGACATTGGTCCGTACCACATTGCTGTGCCTGGAGCAGCCGCTCGAGCCTGCAGTTACAGGGTTTTCTTTTCAAAATCAATGACTATACTAAAGAAGCCTCCAGGACTTTTGCCTAGATTAACGCTGAGATTATCTACACGAACATTTTCGCAGCCGTCAGAGAGGAAAACTGAATTGGGAGAGAGACTGGGGAGGGAAGGAGAGAGAGAGAGACGGGGAGGGAGGGAGAGAGAGACTGGGAGAGCTAGGCAGACAGAAGGCGGGCAGGGAGCGCAAGGGCGAGAGCGGGGCCGCGAGCGAGCAAGAGGGGGGGCCGCGATCGAGAGGGGTTGGGACGTGAGCAAGTGAGAGGGGGGCAGAAGGAGCGAGCGGGGCAGAGAGTTTGAGGAAAGGAGGGGGACAGAGAGTGAGAACTGGGAGAGGAGGTCAGGAACTCTGAAGGCGGGGTAAAGAACCCAGAGAACACAGTAGGGATGGCGGAAGAACGTGATCCAGGATAAGGGGGGGGCGGGGAGCGCCTTTTGAAAGAGAGAACATGATCCAGATGGTAAGATGGATCGCGTTTTTCCAACCGCACCCCCTTTATGCCTGCACCACGTTCTCCCTCTCCTCTCCCCACACCTGGTTGGCTTCTCGGAAGGCTCAGTGCTTGTGTGGCAAGTGACATCATTGGACTGTGAAATTCTGAAATCACGACACTGTCACTATTCACTTCACACCCAATAAGCCTGTTAACCAATAATCCGTGACCCCCACACACAATGCTCAGGACCTTATTGCGGTGGGTTGGCGGGGGGGGGGGGGAGAAGGTCATGAATGCGGCGGGGTAGGGTGTTAGGAACCCGGGGGGGGGGGGTAGGTGCAGTGAGGGAAGGAGGTCAGGAACTTGGGCAGGAGGTCAGGCACTTGGGGGCTGGGGGAAGGTCAGAAACATCGGCTGCTGGTGGGTGTGCGGGGGAAGGGTTAGGCACTTGGGCGATGGGGGCTGGCACTTGGGCAATGGGAGCAGGAACTTGTTTGGGGAGGTGGGAGAAGATACTAACCTGTGAGAGTGAACCCTGTTCTGTTTAGAGTCGGCAGTCAGAATGGTTTGAATTGCACTTTGCAAGGTCACTGATTACGTAGGCATGGTGGTTCTAATTACACATTTCAGCGAAACTGCTCGGTGTGTCTTATCCTCCAAGGGGACCAATCAGCAATCCGGCCTTATGATCAAGCGGATCCAATCACAGCTTTAGTTGTTACAAATAAACGCATCCTTTTTTGTAGGGGTAGATAATGGCAGTGGAGGGTTTTGGGTCAGATTGCTTTGAAAATAGAGATGAGGAAATGATTGGTGCGAGCCCTGTCAATAATAAAGCACTCAGAATTCTTAAGATTGTGCGATGATGAAATTTATGGGTGGCTATGAGAGGATGAAGAAGTTGAAGGCAGCAAGCAGGGCAGTGAAGTCAGTGGAGGTGGAAGAGGGTGAATTTAGGTGGAGCTTTGTTATCTAGGGTATGTGTAGAAACTCTTTTCTCTTGGATTGCTAAGCTCAGCGATTCTCTCATGTCCTCAGTGGTTATTTGAAGAATGGGGAGGACTCGAAGGATGTGGAATCAGTACAACATGGTGTCAGCCTTGCTCAGTGGGAGGATCAGTGTTATTGCAGGTGGCAGGGCAGAGGAGGGGAAGTTTGAAATTGGAGGAGGAGGTTTCGAGTGAGTTGGGAGTAGTTTCTTTGTAGGGGCAGGGACCTTAAACAATGTTGAGTGTTCTATCCTCCTCTACAGTCAGCCTCAGAATCACTCGGATTTAGCACTCCAGAGGTCATTAATTCAAATTCTACCATCCCAACTCATGAAATAGTGTTCAATAGATCTAGTTATTTGTGGTTAAGCAGCACAGAAATGACCATGAAAGCTGCCACTCTTGCGCAGTCTAGCCACGCGATTTATATGGTTGACTCTTAATGCCCTCTGAAGAAAAATATGTGGACAATCAGACAACTAATGGCAGGTGGAGGTGTCTCCATGAACATGTTTGGAGGTATGGCATTAAGAACCACAAGCAAAAACTGGGCCCTGATAATATCCTGGCTATGTAGTAGTGAAGACCTACACATCAGAACGAGCCAGTTTCCTAGCCTAACCATTCCAATGCAGCTGTGACATTGGTATCTACCCGACAGTGTGGAAGTTGTGACACCTACTCACCAATAACCTGCTCACTGATGTTCAGTTTGAGCTCTACCAGAACCACATAGAAACATAGAAATTAGGTGCAGGAGCAGGCCATTCGGCCCTTCGAGCCTGCACCGCCATTCAATAAATTCATTGTTGATCATTCAACCTCAGTACCCCTTTCCTGCTTTCTCTCCGTACCACTTGATCCCTTTGGCCTCAACAACTTTCTGCGGTAGAGAATTCCACAGGTTAGCCACTGTCTGAGTGAAGAAGTTTCTCCTCATCTCGTTCCTGAATGGCTTACCCCTTATTCTTAGACTGTGACCCCTGGTTCTGGAACACCCCAGCAACGGGAACATTCTTCCTGACTCTAACCTGTCCAATCCCATCAGAATTTTATATGTTTCTATGAGATCCCCCCTCATTCTTCTAAACTTCAGTGGATACAAGCCCAGTTTATCCGGTCTATCCTCATATGTCAGTCCTGTCATCCTGGGAATCAATCTGGTGAACCTTCGCTGTACTCCCTCAATAGCAAGGACGTTCTTCCTCAGGTTAGGAGACCAAAACTGAACACAATATTCTAGGTGTGGCCTCACCAAGGCTCTGTACAACTGCAGTAAGACTTCCCTGCTCCTATACTCAAATCCTCTATCTATGAAGGCCAACATGCCATTTGCCGCCTTCACCACCTGTTGTACCTGCATGCCAAACTTCAATGACTGATGTACCATGACACCCAGGTCTCGTTGCACCTCCCCTTTTCCAATCTGCCACCATTCAGATAATCTGTCTTCCTGTTTTTGCCACCAAACCTCACATTTATCCACATTATACTGCATCTGCCATGCATTTGCCCACTCACCTAACCGGTCCAAGTCACCCTGCAGCTTCTTAACATCCTCCTCACAGCTCACACCGCCACCCAGCTTAGTGTCATCTGCAAACTTGGAGATATTACATTCAATTCCTTCATATAAATCATTGATGTATATTGTAAATAGCTGGGGTCCCAGCACTGAGCCCTGCGGCACTCCACTGGTCACTGCCTTCCATTCTGAAAAGTACTCGTTTATGCTGACTCTCTGCTTCCTGTCTGCCAACCAGTTCTCTATCCATGTCAATACATTACCCCCAGTACCATGTGCTTTAATTTAGCACACTAATCTCTTGTGTGGGACCTTGTCAAAAGCTTTTTGAAAGTCCAAATACACCACATCCACTGGTTCTCCCTTGTCCACTCTACTAGTTATATCCTCAAAAAATTCTAGAAGATTTGTCAATTTGTCAAGGAGAGCACCAGTTCAAACTGTCACAGGAGCATTCAGTCGTGCCCCGGTAGCTGCCCCCAAGGGAAATGGAGTGTGGGAAATTGCACTCCGCTTCCATTGAGGGGTGGTAAGGCCAATTCTGTGGCAGGAGCAGGACTTCCACGCTGGGAGCTAAAATTCCCTGCCCCAGAAGGTTACCGCCCCCAAGATGGGAGCCTGTGCGGGGAGGCAGAGGGAAGTGGAGGGGTGACGGGGGTGGGGGATGGAGGGGAGAGTGGTGGAGGTGGGGAGTGGAGAAACCAGGGCGGGGGACGGGAGGGACCACATTGCAGCGGAGGTCTGGGGGGGCGAAGTATGTTGGAGGGGCGGCCTGGGGGCTCTGTGCCTCTGTGCCTCGTTGTGGGGAGTGTTCAGAGTGGGGTGGACGGGTTGACTACGCAGATGGCGGTTGGTGGATGTGGTGTAGTTGGCATCGCGGGGGCGTGGCTCCGGGGTGGCCGGGGCAGGGGGCTCGACATCCGGGGGTGTTCGGTATTTGGGAAGGATTCTGACGGGATGGGGCGGGTTGGGTGCGGGGGGAGTGTTCTCGGTGTTGGGGGGGAGGGGGCACGGTCTTGGGATGGGGGGTGGGCTGTTTGGGGCTGGGATTGGGAGAGACTTCTTCACTCGGGGAGTTGTTGGCCCACGGGGTTCCCTGCCGCGCAGAGTTGTTGATGCCAGTTCATTGGATGTGTTCGGGAGAGAGTTGGATGTGGTCCTTGCGGGTGGGGGGGTGATCAGCCATGATCTTGTTGAATGGCGGTGCAGGCTCGAAGGGCCGAATGGCCTACTGCACCTATTTTCTATGTCAAGCATGATTTCCCTTTCATAAATTTATGCTTCCTCTCATACCGATCCTGTCACTGCTTTCCAAATGCGCTGCTATTTCATCTTTAATAATTGATTCCAACATTTTCCCCACCACCGATGTCAGGCTAACCGGTCTATAATCCCCTGTTTTCTCTCTCCCTCGTTTTTTAAAAAGTGGTGTTACATTAGCTACCCTCCAGTACATAGGAACTGATCCAGAGTCAATAGAATGTTGGAAAATGATCACCAATGCATCCACTATTTCTCGGGCCACTTCCTTAAGTACTCTGTGATGCAGACTATCAGGCCCTGGGGATTTATCGGCCTTCAATCCCATCAATTTCCCTAACACAATTTCCTGACTAATAAGGATTTCCTTCAGTTCCTTCTTTTCACTAGAGCCTCGAAACCCTAGTATTTCCGGAAGGTTATTTGTGTCTTCCTTGTGAAGACAGATGCAAAGTATTTGTTCAATTGGCTGCCATTTCTTTGTTCCCCATTATAAATTCACTTGATTCTGACTGCAAAGGAGCTACGTTGGTCTTCACTAATCTTTTTCTCTTCACATATCTATAGAAGCTTTTGCAGTCAGTTTTTATGTTCTCTGCAAGCTTCCTCTCATACTTTATTTTCCCCCTCCTAATTATACCCTTTACCCTCCTCTGCTGAATTCTAAATTTCTCCCAGTCCTCAGGTTTGCTGCTTTTTCTGGCCAATTTATATGCCTCTTCCTTGGATTTAACATTATCCCTAATTTTCCTTGTTAGCCACAGTTGAGCTGCATTCCCCTTTTTATTTTTACTCCAGACAGGGATGTACAATTGTTGAAGTTCATCCATGTAATCTATAAATGTCTGCCATTGCCTATCCACTGTCAACCCTTTAAGTATCATTTGCCAGTCTATCCTAGCCAATTCACGTCTCATAACATCGAAGTTACCTTTCCTTAAATACAGGACCCTAGTCTCTGAATTAACACTGTCACTCTCCATCTTAATAAAGAATTCTACCATATTATGGTCACTCTTCCCCAGGGGGACTCTCACAACAAGATTGCTAATTACTCCTCTCTCATTATACATCACCCAGTCTAGGATGGCCAGCTCTCTAGTTGGTTCCTCAACATACTGGTCTAGAAAACCATCCCTAATACACTCCAGGAAATCCTCCTCCACCGCATTGCTATCAGTTTGGTTAACCCAATCTATATGTAGATTAAAGTCGCCCATGATAACTGCTGTACCTTTATTGCACTCATCCCTAATTTCTTGTTTGATGCCATCCCCAACCTCACTACTACTGTTTGGTGGTCTGTACACAACTCCCACTAGCGCTTTCTGCCCTTTGGTATTCCGCAGCTCTACCCATACAGATTCTACATCATCCAAGCTAATGTCCTTCCTTACTATTGCGTTAATTTCCTCTTTAACCAGCAACGCTACCCCACCTCCTTTTCCTTTCTGTCTATCCTTCCTGAATGTTGAATACCCCTGGATGTTGAGTTCCCAGCCTTGCTCACCCTGGAACCATGTCTCCGTAATCCCAATTATATCATAATCGTTAATAGCTGCCTGCGCAGTTAATTCATCCACCTTATTACGAATATTCCTCGCATTGAGGCACAGAGCCTTCAGGCTTGTCTTTTTAACACTCTTTGTCCCTTTAGAATTTTGCTGTTATGTGGCCCTTTTTGATTTTTGCCTTGGGTATATCTCTGCCCTCCACTTTTACTATTCTCCTTTTCTATCTTTTGCTTCTGCCCCCATTTTATTTTCCTCTGTCTCCCTGCATAGGTTCCCATCCTCCTACCATATTAGTTTAACTTAGCTCCTTATCTTGTCACAGCATTGATCTAGACATAGATTCAAGAGCTGAATGCCAGAGGAGAAGTAAGAACAGATATATTCAACGCAGTGGGGGTTAATGGGAAAATTCTCTAATGGCTGGATGAATAGGAAGATGGTCATAGCCATTGAGGTCAGACCTCACTGCAGAAATTCTATAGGCTAACTTCTTAGGCCCAACCATCTTCAGCTGCTTTATTAATATTCCCCCTGTTATAAGATCAGAAGTCTGTTTGTACAGTGATTGTTCAACAGTGTTTAGCTATGTTCATAACTTCACCGATGATGATGTGGGCCATGGTGATATACAGCAGTATCTGGACAACATCCAAGCTTGGAATGACAAATGGCAGGCAACATTTGTGTCACAAGGACCAGGCAATTACCATTTCCAAGAGAAGACCCAACCACCATTGCCAAGTCCCTCACCATCAACATTCTGGGGTCACCAGAACAGTATAGCTAAAAGAGTAGTGCAGAGGCTGGGTAATTTGATGGTTGGCTCACTCCCTGATCCCAAGTGAAGAGTGTGATGGAATACTCATCAGGGCTGCCACAACAATCAAGAAGTTCGATACCATCCAGGACAAATCAGTGCACTTGATGGCCACCCGCTCCACTGAACTCTATCTGCCCCTACATTGGTTGCAGTATGCATTATCTACAAGATGCATTGCAGCAACTCACCAGGCTTACTATGACCACATCTCCCAGCCCCTGACCTCTGCCACTGAAATGGCAGGAGCAGTCACCTCATGGGAACACCATCACCTCCAAGTTCCTGTTCAAATCATGCAACATCAAGATTTGGACCATTCTTTCATTGCCATGAGTTCAAAAACTTGGAATTAACTACCGAATACCATTGAAGGAACACTATCACCACAAGACTATTGCAGTTCAAGGGGAAAGCCCACCACCACCTTTTCAGGGCAACTAGGGATGGGCAATAAATGCACCCATGTCGGCTTCAGCCACATCCTAACATTTCTTTTGAAAAGAACTCTGTTGGTGGAGGACTCAGTTCAGACAGGTGGATGGGGATTTTGGAGAGGAAGCTGCCTGAAAGGACAAATTCACAAACAGTCCATTTCATTGGTATTTCTAACTGTTAACCATCATTGGTAGGAATGGTGGTTGGGTAGCATCCCTCAGTGCCTTGGTAAATGAAAACTATCGGAGCAACACCATTCGGTTTCTCAGTTACTTATACTTACGATTTCAGTTTGGTTCTGAGGAAACTAATTTTAAAACTCTGAACTCATGGGTTTCTGACAGCTTAACCGTCTTCCAAAAAGCAGTTGGTTTGTTTTTTGTTTGTGTCAGCATGCACTGCACTTGGTGGACAATCAGGACAGTACTGAAGCTTCATCCACAATTTTTGCCTGAAGTTGCATCATACTTCATTTATCTTTGAAATCATGTTGAAGAAGTTTCATCCACCACCTTGATGATCTGGGTGACAAATTGATAAGGGCATTCTTGGGAGAAGTGATGCCGCAAGCTTTGATCCTGCTAGAGAATCTGGAACGTATGATCAATCCGTTATGCCTGATACAAACTCTCTCTTTCACGGGAGCAAACAGGGCTGTGCAGAATCTACTTGTCAACATCCCAGATTTGCCATGTCCAAACAAGAATGTCCAGACGGGGTCTGGGTTATAATAATAACTTTTATTTATATAGAGCCTTTAATGTAGTAAAACGTCCCAAGGCGCTTCATTCACATCAGTGTTACAGACAAACAGATAAATTTGACACGAGTCACAAAAGAAGAAATTAAGGCAGATGATCAAAAGCTTGTTTAAAGAGGTAGGTTTTAACGAGCATCTTAAAGGAGGAAAGAGAGTTAGAGAGGGATAGAGGTTTAGGGAGGGAGTTCCAGAGCTTAGGGACCAGGCAGCTGAAGGCACGTCCACCGATGGTTGAGCAGTTATAATGAGGGATGTTCAAGAGGCCAGAATTTGAGGAGCGCAGACATCTTATGGGCTTGTGAGGCTGAAAAAGATTACAGAGATAGGGAGGGGCAAGTCCACGGAGTGATTTGTAAACAAGGATGAGAATTTTTAAATCGAGGCGTTGTTTAACTGGGAGCCAATGTAGATCAGAAAGCACCGGGATGATGGGTGATCCTGACTTGCTGCGGGTTTGTACACTGGCTGCTGAGTTTTGGATGATTTCAAGTTTACGTAGTGTGGAATGTGGAAGGCTGGCCAGGAGTGAGTTGGAGTAGTCAAGTCTAGAGGTAACAAAGGCATGAATGAGGGTTTCAGCAGCAGGAGAGTTGAGGCAGGGGCGGACAATGTTACGGAGGTGGAAAGAGGTGGTTTTAGTTATACCACGGATATATGTCAGAAAACTAATTTCAGGGTCAAATATGACGCTTAGGTTGCAAACAGTCTGGTTCACCCTCAGATTGATGCTAGGGAGAGGGATAGAGTCAATTGTTAGTTTGTGGCGGGGACCAAAGTTGATGGCTTCGGTCTTCCCAATATTTAATTGGAGAACATTTCTGCTCATCCAGTACTGGATGTCAGATAAGCAATCTGATAATTTAAATACCAAGCAGGGGTTGAGGAAGTGGTGGAGAGGTAGAGCTGGGTATCATCTGTGTGCATGTGGAAGCTGACTCCGTGTTTTCGGATGATATCACCAAGGGGCGGTATTTAGATGAAAAATAAGAGAGGGCCAAGGATAGATCCTTGGGGGACACCAGATGTAACGATGCGGGAGTGGAAAGAGAAGCCATTGCTGGAGATTTTGTGGCTACCGTTAGATAGATAAGAATGGAACCAGGCGAGTGCAGTCCCACTTAGCTGGGCATTGGTGGAGAGGAGGATGGAGTGGTCAACTGTGTCAAAGGCTGCAGACAGGTCCAGAAGGACGAGGAGGGATAGTTTATCTTTGTCACAGTCGCACAGGATTCAAACATTGAATTCATGGAAAGATGACAACAGATTTGGGAGGCAACAACACGTTCATGTACTCTGGACAGGAAAAGGGAGGTTGGAGATGGGGCGATAGCTAGCAAGCAAAGTGGGGTCAAGGGTTGTTTTTTTTAGGAGAGGGGTGATGACAGCAGATTTGAAGGAGAAGGGAACAGTACCTGAGGACAGAGAACCGTTAACAATGTCGGCTAACATGGGAGCCAGAAAAGGAAGTTGGGTGGTCCGTTTAGTGGGAATAGGGTCAAGAGAGCAGGAAGTGTATCACATGGACAAGATGACTTTGGAGAGGTTAAGAGGGGAGATCAAAGAGAAACTAGAAAAAGATAATGAGTTTAGAGCTAGGGCAGTGGGAACGTCAGATGAAGTTTGGCCCTGTCGGTTAAGTGAAGGAAGAGAACTCGCAGAGGCAGCTGATCGGATGTCTCAATCTTTGAGACAAAGAAGTCGATGAGCTCTTCGTACTTGTTGTTAGAGTTGAGTGTGGTGGAGACAGGGTTTAAGGAGACGG
The DNA here is from genome assembly GCF_044704955.1 of Pristiophorus japonicus. Classification (NCBI taxonomy): domain Eukaryota; kingdom Metazoa; phylum Chordata; class Chondrichthyes; family Pristiophoridae; genus Pristiophorus; species Pristiophorus japonicus. The sequence goes on along the minus strand of NC_091982.1, from coordinate 140,807,863 downwards.
TTAGTAGCAGAGAATAGTAGACTAGGGTTATTTATGCAATCCAGAATGATCCTGGAATAGTAAGCAGTTTTTATATACGAGTAAGAACTGATAGTGTTTTATGTGTTCGAGCCAGATCTGGTGGTGAATGGCTAAACCAGTTGTCCGCCACATCCGTTCAAGTCCAAGTCCTTTTGCCTTGAGAGTGCGAAGCTCAGGGCTGGACGAGGGGGAACGGTAAGGGTGGGAGAGAGTAATCATTTTAATAGGGACTCGGGCATCAAAGGCGGTAGTGAAGGAGTGATTGAACAGATCGGTGGCTGAAGAAATATCATTGAGAGGGCCAAAGGTTGGACAGTTTTGAGTTGATAAGTGCAGTTGTAATAGAATTTGGAGAGAGTTTTTTCCAGGGGAGGATGCAGGTTTGAATTGGGGAAGGGGAATATGGGTCGAGAGTGATAAAAGGAAATGGTCAGAGATGGCTTTATCTTTGATACGGTTGGAATAGCAAGGCCACGAGAGATTGCAAGGTCAAGTGGGTGACCATGAATATGGGTTGAGAAATTTACATGGAGGGAGAGGTTAAGGGAGGACAGGAGGGTCATGAATTCAGAGGAGAGAGAACAAGATGAGTTGAGATGGAGTTTGAAATTACCGAGGAGTCGCTCGGTGCAAAGGCTGAGAGAGGAAAGCAGTGAGAATAGTTTTTATCATGTTTGGGTGGGCGGTAGAGAACGAGAATTTTGAACTATCTTTATCTCTTTGCAGTCTCTTTGGGCCCAAGTTTGCCCCCACGCTTAGAACGGCGCAACTCCGTGAGCTGCGCCGACTTTTTAGAACAAAAACCGCGCCTAAAAGTTGCCTTGCTATTCTCCCCGCAGCTGGAACGATGAAGGCCCTCGGCGTAGCGCATCACAAGGGGCGGGGGGCGGAGCCAGGACCTGGTGCTGAAAACAGTGTCGGAACCTCTGCACATACGCGCTAGAGTGTGTGCGCATGTGCAGTAGCTCCTCACAGCCCGAATCTGTGTAGGAGGGGCCCGAAGCGCGCCGTCCCTAGCCTTGGCCGAATGGGCTCCTCGCGGGAACAGTGCCTGACTTACCTGAAGGAGTTCTTTGCTGCCTGCAAGTCGATGCAGAACAGACAGAACGGACTGCAGGTCAACAAGCCTCTCCTGAACGCCGTGCGGCATGACAAAGGTCATGACAAAGCGAATCGGCAAAGATTTGAGTAACACAATCTTCAAACTGGAAAAGCTGACCATATTGGTGAAAAGGAAATTGCTGTTCGGCGACAAAGCAATTGAAATTGAGGAGTTGACGTACATCATCAAACAGGATATAAACAGCCTGAACAAGCAGATTGCACAACTGCAAGATTTCGTCAGGGCCAAGGGCAGTCAGAATGGCCGACACTTGCAGACACATTCCACACCATCGTGGTCTCACTGCAGCCCAGACTGGCCTCCATGTCCAACGATTAACAGGGCTTTATCTGAATGCAATCCTGGAAGTTCTGTAATTCTGATTTTCCACAAACTTAATTATGTCCCTGTTTCTTGCAGAAAAGAAAAAAAACTTTCATCCCATCAGACCAGGCTGCAATTCTCTTCCCATTAACCTACTAAAGCCACAATGACAACTAGAGACTGGAAAGGGTGCTCCAGGGTTGGGGATCTCTCAGACATTCCTTTTTTCCTCTCTGTAGAGAAGTTCTTGACCACTCCTGTGGGTCTTGGCTTTCGTCGGGGACTCACTGCCTTAGCCGATCACCGAATCAAACCCACATCCCACCACTCTTGCGGTACAGTAGTTTGCATTTCCAATCTTTGCAACTTACTGAGCCCCAGGAGGTTTCTTCAGCTGGAAGTACTATAAAGAACATAAAATCTGGAATGAGAAAGGGCCATTTGAATCATCAAGCATGCACCATCCCGAATCCATGCCTTATTATTGTATCATGGAACAAGGAGGGAAGTCAGTGAGCATTTATTTACACAGAGTAATGACGTTGTGGAAGAAGTTGCTCGAGAGAAAGAGAGCAATAGAGAGTACTAATATAAATGAGTTTAAGGTAAGTTTCTGGAGAGAAAATGATTGAAGGGTATGGAGAAAAGCTGGGTTTCTGGGGTTGAGATTATCTAAAAAGGGATGGGCTTGTTCCTAAACATGTGTCTGTTCTCCCCCACCCCATGGAGTTGTGTGTTTTTGCATTAATTTCTGAAGAAGCAAATATAATGAGCTTTCTCACAGTGGCTCAGCTATTTGGGGGTTTACAATGACAAAGCTAAAAATGTATTATCGTGCAGACAGCTTCAAATAATTTGCTAAACTATACAAAAATCACTTGAGGGTGTAAAGATCCTATGTTACTGGATGTTTTAAAGTACTTTTATCTCCACCTACCTGTTGCATGTAGATTTGTGTTAGTTTACCTAGAATTCTGTAAAAGCAATCAATATGGTAAAGGAGGGGCAGTTCTGAAGCACGTCTGATTTAGCAATGCATGAAGCAGTAAGCTTGTAATCCAAGGCGTACGTTCGGAGGAACTAACTGAGATAGTCGGTTGTGATTAGTCATGTCAATAATTAATTAACAAATTTGCTATGTCAAAAACTAGTTATGGGATGGTGTAATCATTTTCAAAGCATTATAGTGATTGACTTATTGGTTGATTTATTGATTTATTTATCATTTATTATTGATGATGGCTCTTTATTTGTAAAAGTGAAGTGTTTAATGCTAAACTTCCCTTCTCCCCCCCCCCCCCCCCCCCAATCTCTCGTTCCCTGCGCCTAATTACTAAAGTGTAGGCAAGGTTTTTCTGAGCGTACAAAAATCTACACTTACTCCGTTCTATGTTAGTTTGGAGTAAATTTTCGTTGCCTAAACTTGCAAAACAGGTGTAAGTGGCTGGACACACCCCCTTTTGAAAAAAAAACTGTTCTAAAATGAAACTATTCTAATTCACTAGAACTGGAGCAAACTAAATGCCGAGAATTGCAATTTCTAAGATGCTCCATTCTAAACTAGTTGCTCCAAAAAAATAGGAGCAACTCAGGCTGAAATTTGAGCCCTTTGTGTCGGCCTCACAACTTGCTTTCCCACCTATCTTTGTATCGTCAGAAAATTTGACTACAATACACTCGGTCCCTTCATCCAAGTCATTAATATAGATTATAAATAGTTGCGGCACCAGCACTGATCCCTGTGGCACCCCACTTGTTACAGTTTGCCAACCTGAGAATGACCCATTTATTCCAATTCTCTGTTTTTTGTTCGTCAGCTAATCCTCTATCCATGCTAATATATTACCCCCAACACCATGAACTCTTATCTTGTGTAGTAACCTTTTATGTGTCACCTTATTGAATGCCTTTTGGAAATCCAAATACACTACATTGACTGGTTCCCCTTTATTCACCCTGCCCGTTACATCCTCAAAGAACTCTAATACATTTGTCAAACTTAATTTCCCTTTCATAAAACCATGCTGACTCTGCTTGATTGTGTTATGATTTTCTAAATGTCTTGCTTCTACGTCCTTAATAATGGATTCCAGCATTTTCCCAATGACGGATGTTAGGCTAACTGGCCAATAGTTTCCTGCTTTCTGTCTCCCTCCTTTCTTAAATAGGGGTATTACATTTGCGGTCTTCCAATCCGCTGGGACCTCTCCAGAATCTTGGGAATTTTGAAAGATTACAACTAATACATCCACTATCTCTGCAGCCACTTCTCTTAAGACCCTTGGATGCAGGCCATCGGGTCCAGGGCACTTGTCAGCCCTTAGTCCCATTAGTTTGCCTAGTACTTTTTCTCGAGTGATAATAGCTTTAATTTCCTCCCTCCCTTTTGCCCCCTGATTTTGTACTATTATTGGGATACTTTTCGTGTCTTCTATCGTGAAGACAGACACACAATATTTGTTCAACGTCTCTGCCATCTACTTGTTTTCTATTATTAATTCCCCAGTCTCATCCTCTAAGGCACCAACATTTACTTTAGCTATTATCTTCCTTTTTATATACTTGTCGAAGCTCTTGCTGTCTGTTTTTATATTTCTTGCTAGTTTACTCTCATAATCTATTTTCTCCCTCTCTATTATTTTTTTAGTCACCTTCCTTGGTTCCTGAAATTTTCGTAATCTTCTAGCCTACTACTAATCTTCGCAACATTGTATGCCTTTTCTTTCAATTTCATACCATCCTTAACCGCGGATGGTTCCTCCTTATTGTAGTGTCTTTCTTTCTCAATGGAAAATATCTTTGTTCAGAATTATGAAATATCTCCTTAAATGTCTGCCACTGCTTATCTACCGTCTGACCTTTTAATTTATTTTCCCAGTCCACTTTAGCCAACTCTGTCTTCATACCTTTGTAATTGCCTTTATTTAAGTTTCATCATCATCATAGGCAGTCCCTCGGAATCGAGGAAGACTTGCTTTCACTCCTGAAGTGAGTTCTTTGGTGGCTGAACAGTCCAATACGAGAGCCACAGATTCTGTCACAGGTGGGACAGATAGTCATTGAGGGAAGAAGTGGGTGGGACTGGTCTGCCGCACGCTCTTTCCGCTTGATCTCTGCATGCTCTCGGCATGCTCAACGCCCTCTCGGATGCACTCTCTCCACTTAGGGCGGTCTTTGGCCAGGGACTCCCAGGTGTCAGTGGTGATGTCGTACTTTATCAGGGAGGCTTTGAGAGTGTCCTTGTAATGTTTCCGCTGCCCACCTTCGGGGACGACTGGGCCTCTACTTCCCCGCGGTGCTCTGGGTGTGGTCTGGCCAGGGCTTTGTGCAGCTGCAGAGGGCTGGCAGCGCCAAGGGAGTAACCTACTACTGACTTACATTTTAAACTTTTAGGTTTAAGACACTAGCTTCAGACCCAAGTTTCTCCGCCTGAATGTGAAATTTTATCATGTTATAATCACTCTTCCCGAGAGCATTCTTTACTATGAGATCATTAATCTGTCTCATTAAACATTACCAGATCTAAAATAGCGTGCTTCCTGGTTGGTTCCACAACGTATTGTTCTAAGAACTATCCCGAATACACTATGAACTCTTCCTCAAGGCTACCTTTGCCAATTTGATTTGTCCAATCTATCTAAAGTTACCCACAATTATTGCAGTACCTCTCTTACAAGCCCCCATTATTTCTTGATTTCTACTCTGTCCTACAGTGTCATCAACATCATCATAGGCAGTCCCTCGAAATCGAGGAAGACTTGCTTCCACTCTAAAAGTGAGTTCTTGGGTGACTGAACAGTGCACTACGGGAATTACAGTCTCTGTCACAGGTGGGACAGACTGTAGTTGAAGGAAAGGGTGGGTGGGACTGGTTTGCCGCACGCTCCTTCCGCTGCCTGTGTTTGCTTTCTGCATGCTCTCGGCGATGAGTCTCAAGGTATTCAACATCCTCCCGGATGCACTTTCTCCACTTAGGGTGGTCTTTGGCCAAGGACTCCCAGGTGTCGGTAGGAATATTGCATTTTATCAAGGAGGCTTTGAGGGTGTCCTTGAAATGTTTTCTTGGCCCACCTTGGGTTCGCTTGCTGTGTAGGAGTTCCGATAGAACGCTTGCTTTGGGGAGCATGCGAACAGTGTGGCCCGCCCAACGGAGCTGGTCGAGTATGGTCAGTGCTTCAATGCTGGAGATGTTGGCCTGATCGTGGACGCTAACGTTGGTGCATCTGTCCTCCCAGGGGATTTGCAGGATCTTGCGGTTCATTTGTGATATTCCTCCAGCGATTTGAGGTGTCTGCTGTACATTGTCCACGGTAGCTACTGTTACGGGGCCTATCGACTAATCCCACCAGCGACTTCTTTCCCTTGCTATTTCTTATCTCCACCCAAACTGATTCTACATCTTGATCTTCCAAGCCAAGATAATTTCTCACTACTCATCTCGTCCTTTATTAACAGAGCTACCCCACCTCCTTTTCCTTTCTGCCTATCCTTCAGAAATGTCACATAACCCTGAATATTCCATTCCCAGCTTTGGTCACCTTGCAACCATGTCTCTATAATGGATATCAGATCATAGTCATTTATTTCTACTTGTGCCATCAATTCATCTATTTTTTTACGAATGCTGCATGCATTCAGATAAAGACCCTATTTGCTGGTGCACTGTTATGTTTGTACGTTCTGTCCCTTCATGTCACACTCTGGTTATCATTACCCATATCGCTACCCTGCACTATTGCCTTGTCCTTTCTCTTTGACTTTCTAAATTTCCCCACACCTGACCCCTCCTTCCCTCCCCCCCCCTATTTTTAGTTTAAAGCCCTAGAAGGCTCCCAGCCTAGTTTAAGTGGCGACATTACCTATGCAGCCAAAGCCGGATGGCTGCAACTATATTCATGGTACCATATAAATATTTAGAAACATCGATTTCCTACAAATTTACAGCGCAGAAGGAGACCTTCTTGGCCCATCATGTCCGCGCCGGTCGACAAAGAGCCGCACGGTCCTTCGTCAGCAGTCCTAAAGGTTACATACAAACCCATGAATAATAACGGAAAGGCAAAGAACACCCAGCCCAACCAGTCCGCCCCACACCACTGCGACATCCTTTATACTAAAAACATCTACACTCCACTCCAGCTGGAGCCATGTGATCTCCTGGGAGAGGCAAAAGCCAGATAAAAACCAATTTAGGGAGAAAAAATCTTGGAAAATTCCTCTCCGTCCCATCCAGGCGATCGACACGAGTCCAGGAGATCACACCCTGGCTGTATTCTATTCCCTGCAGTACTTACCATTATATCAACAAAAGGTCATCCAGTCTAATCCCAATTACCAGCTCTAGGTCCGTAACCCTGCAGGTTACGGCACTTCAAGTGACCATCCAACTATCTCATAAATGTGGTGAGGGTTTCTGCATCCACCACTCTTCCAGGCAGCGAGTTCCAGATCCCCACAAACCTCTGCGTAAAGAAGTCCCCCCTCAAATCCCCTCTAAACCTTCCACCAACCACCTTAAAACTATGCCCCCTCGTAATAGACCCCTCCACCAATGGAAATAGACCCTTACTATCCACTATGTCCAGGCGCCTCAATATTTTGTACCCCTCAATGAGATCTCCTCTCAACCTCCTCTGTTCCAATGAGAACAAACCCAGCCTATCCAATCTGTCCTCATAACTAATATTCTCCATTCCAGGCAGCATCCTAGTAAATCCTCTGCACCCTCTCTAGTGCAGTCACATCCTTCCTATAATACGGCAACCAGAACACGAGTACTCCAGCTGTGGCCTAATCAAAGTATTATACAATTTAAGCATAACCTCCCTGCTCTTATATTCTATGCATTGGCCAATAAAGGCAAGCATTCCGTATGCCTTCTTAACACCTTATCCACCTGGCCTGCTACTTTCAGGGATCTGTGGACAAGTTCATCTACACTATTGTGTCCTACCGCTTAATGTGTATACCCTTTCCTTATTGGCCCTCCCAAAGTGCATCACCTCACACTTCTCTGAATTAAATTCCATTTGCCACTGCTCTGCCCACCTGATCAGTAGATTGATGTCCTCCTGCAGCTCATGACTTTCCTCCTCATTATCAACCATACAACCAATTTTAGTGTTGTTTGCAAACTTCTTAATCATTCTTCCTATATTCAAATCTAAATCATTGATTATATACCACAAAAAGCAAGGGATCCAATACTGAGCCCTGCGGAACCCCACTGGAAACATCCTACCAGTCACAAAAACATCCAGCAATCATTACCCTTTGCAACTTACCACCAAGCCAATTTTGGATCCAACTTGCCACTTTGCCCTGGATCCCATGGGCTTTAACCTTCATGACCAGTCTACCATGTGGGACCTTATCAAAAGCCTTGCTAAAGTCCATATATACTACATCGTACGCACTACCCTCATCAACCCTCTTGGTTACCTCCTCAAAAAATTCAATCAGGTTAGTCAAACACGATCTTCCTTTAACAAATCTGTGCTGACTGTCCTTAATTAATCCTTGCCTATCCAAATGCAGATTTATCTTTTCTTTCAGGATTTTTTCCAATAATTTTCCCACCACTGACGCTAGGCTGACAGGCCTGTAATTACTCGGCTTATCCCTTTTTCCCTTCTTAAACAAGGGTACTACATTAGCAATCCTCCAGTCCTCCGGCACATGCCCATATCCAAAGAGGACTGGAAAATGATGGTCAACGCCTCTGCTATTTCCTCTTTTACTTCGCTCAACAACCTGGAATGCATTTCATCCGGGCCTGGGTACTTAGCTACTTTCAAAGCTGCTAAACCCCTTAATACTTCCTCTCTCACTATATTTATTTTATTTATTCCTGAAGCCACTACATCTGAACATCACTCTGGGCCACTGAAGGTTAAAAAGTATCTTTAACATGGTATACATTTTTGCTACCACATTATGGAACATATGGTTTTACAGCAAGTTAAGTTGGATTTTAATGAAACTGCCATAAATATAAAGTCATATCTTGCAAATTGTGGAGTGTAATATCAGTTTTGGGTTTTAAATAATATGTTTTTGGTGTGAACCCTTGCCTCTTTCTTTCAAAATGAAGTCAGTTTGCCTTTAAGAAAAGTGGAGGCAAAATGAGCAATTGATTTATGGTAACAAAGTCAACTTTACTTTTTATTGTATTGGATTGCAGGATATTTTCTGGTGGTGATTGAATTCTGCAATTCTCTTCACTTTCATGACAGTAGAAAACCCGTTGCATACAAAAATAATCAGGGCTACGTTTCTATGGTGACTGAATACATAAAGATTGATTCCTGTGATTAGAGGGTTGAGATTGAGTAGAATGGGCCAATACTCTCTGGAGTTTAGAAGAATCAGAGGCGATCTCATTGAAACCTATAAGATTCTGAGAGAGTTTGACTGGGTAGATGCTGAGAGGCTGTTTCCACTCGTTGGAGAGCCTAGAAGTAGATGGCATAGTCTCAGGGTAAAAGGGGCCTTTTAGGACTGAGATGAGGAGAAATTTATTTTTTCAGATGGTTGTGAATCTTTGGAATTCTCTACACCAGAGGTCTGTGGGGGCTCAGTCGTTGAGTATATTCAAGACTAAGAATGATACATTTTTGGACTCTTGAGGGAATCAAGAGATATGGGGATTGGGCGGGAAGGTGGAGTTGAGGTCGAAGATCAGCCATGATCTTTGTGAATGGCAGAGCAGGCTCAAGGGGCTGTATGGCCTACTCCTGTTCCTATTTCTTATATTCTTATAAAATTGCATTTTCATGCATGAGAATTTTACTGCTGTTTTAAGGATCACATTCTGATTCTGTGTATTTTCTGTGAAATTGAAAAACCAGTTACTTTGGCAACAATACGAGGGCCTCTGTGAGAAGTGAGGTCTTCTTGCACTTAGAAGGAATGATACCTGTACCTTTCCTGAGAGTGGATGCTTTAGGAACCTAACTTGTGTCCAAGAGCTGCAAATTGCACTGGGGAGAGGGAGTACAGAATAGCCAGGTGGCACGGTAGATCGATGAAGGTCCTCCACCAACCTGACCCCGCCACACAGCGCTGTTCCCCAGTCATCAAAATCCACGGTACGGCCTTGGACAACATGGACCATTTTCGATACCTCGGGATCCTACTTATCAGCAAGGGCAGACATCGATGACGAGGTTCAACGCCGCCTCCAGTGCGCCAGCGCAGCCTTCAGTCGCCTGAGGAAGTGTGTTTGAAGACCAGGACCTCAAATTTGGCACAAAGCTTATGGTCTACAGGGCAGTAGTGATACCCGTCCTCCTATATGGCTGAGATGTGGACCATATACAGTAGACACCTCAAAGTGCTGGAGAAGTACCACCAGCGCTGCCTCTGCAAGATCCTGCCAATCCACTGGGAGGATAGATGCACCAACATCAGTGTTCTCGATCTCGAGACTGTAATTCCCGTATTGGACTGTACAGTCAGCTGAGAACTCGCTTTTAGCATGGAAGCAAGTCTTCTTCGATTTCGAGGGACTGCCTATGATGATGATGAGTGCATCAGTGAGTAATTATTTGGCAAACCAGTAGAACTTGCGCTGAAAATAAGTGGTACCTAAATGGTAGCTAATGCTTCAGATGATGATACACCCAAGCTGTGCTGCACTGATAGGGGACCAGCGCCTAGGGTCCAAACTCTACCCGATAATAGTAGGCTATGTTGCGGCGGCGAAGAGTTTACCAAAACACTCTGTCACTTTGTGGAGCCAACCTCCTTTGTGTCATTTGGAACTGATCTTATTTTGGCAGCCAGTTCCAGAAGAGGAGTTTCCTTTCTTAGCTTTGGTATTGAGCGATGTTGGGGCATTCCTTGAAGTTGATTTGCTTGATTTTCATGGCCGTAGTGGTGACATTGTAGCTGATAAAAGTAACCACTGGGCCGGAGTAAACATATATTATATAAATATTACGGATGTGTTGTCTCCTTATTGCATGCTATGAAATAACGCCCAGTAGTATATGACAAGAACTGTCCGATTAAATCATATTGTTCACTTAAAAAGGCAAAAGTAGTTTGACAGGGACGAAATTAGACGAGGAGCCGAGGAACCCAAAGGGTGGAAGAGGAAAAGTGAAAATCAGATCGGGTTCAAATGAGTGACTATAAGAATGAGACTTGGGAAAAGGGAGGGAGTAAAAAATGAATGTGTTATGGAAAGGATAATTCTTGTAGGATTATCTGCTATCTGAGATATGGCCGAAATTTTTTTACCACCGGATTTCAAGCCAGATATGGGGATTACAATTAAAGTTGTCTTTGACTCGGTGAGCAGTTCCTATGTTACATAAGAACATAAATAGGAGCCAGAGCAGGCCATTCGGCCTTTCGAGCCTGCTCCGCCATTCAGTAAGATTATGGCTGATCTTCTACCTCAACTGCACGTTCTGCACTTTCCCCATAATCTCTTGATTCCCTTAGTATCAGTGTTATGTCAGGCTTGTGAGGACGATAGCATGTTAGCCTGGGCATTATGTCAAATCAGACGTTGGTAACACAGTTGATTTTGCAGTGAATAACTCTTCCTACCCAGGACTCCAGAAAATGTCTTTAAGGTACTGATAACTTCCTGGTTTTAGCACGCAGTTAATTAACTTATCGACTCATTGGAAAGTTCAGTGAGGGTTTTGTTCAAATGCAAATACATCTCAGCTTTGTTATACTGGGTTGTCATGAATTGGGAAGTTGTTGAAAGTGGAGGTATGTTACATAAATCTGTGTGTTGCTGTGACTTTTTTTAAACCTAGAAAGCAAATGAAAATCATTCTTGAAGAATGAAATATGGAAAAATGGGAATAAAAACAAAAAATGCTGGAAATACTCAGCCGGTCAGGCAGCATCTGTGGAGAGAGAAACAGTTAATGTTTCAGGTTGTTGACCTTTTGTCAAAACTGGCAAAAATTAAAGATGTAACAGGGTTTAAACAGGGAAAGGGGAGAAAAGAACAAAAGGGAAGGTCTGAGAGGGTGGAAGGCAGGAGAGATTACATGACAATAGGGGTGATGGGACAAGTAAAGAAAAAGTGGGAGGAGCAGTGGTTATGATCTGAAATTGTTGATCTCCATGTTGAGTCCAGAAGATTAGAAAGTGCCTATCGAAAGATGAGGTGCTGTTCCTCAAGCTTCCAGTTGAGCTTTATTGGAGCAGTTAGGAGACCAAGGACAGAGAGATTAGAGTGCGAATGGAACGGAGAATTAAAATGGCATCTCGAAACTCCGGGTCATGCTTGCGGACTGAACGGAGGTGTTCAATAAAGCCATCACCCAATCTCCATTTGGTCTCCCCAATGTAGCGGAGACCTCATCGTGAGCAATGAATACAGTGTACTAAATTGAAAGAAGTACAAGTAAATTGCTGTTTTAGCTGGAAAGAGGGTTTGCGGCCCTGGACAGTGGTAAGGGAGGAGGTGAAAGGGCAGGTGTTGTATCTCCTGCGCTTGCACGGGAAGGTGCTGTGGGAAGGGGAAGGGGAGTGGGTGCTGGGGGTGATTCAAAAGTACAGTACCTTCGGAATGCTGGGAGGGGAAGATTTGTTTGCTGGTGGGGTTGAAGATGAGGACATGGGGAACCCTATCGTGGTTCTGGGAGGGGAAGGGAGAGAACAGAAGTGCGGAAATGGAATGGAGATGGTCGAGGGCCCTGTGAACCATGGTGGAGGGGAATCTCAGTTGAGAAAAAAGTAAGGCATATTGAAAGCACTGGTGTGCAAGGTGACATAATCAGAACAGATGCAACGGCGACGAAGAAACTTGGAAAATGAAAGAGTCCTTACAAGGAAGAGAGGTGGGAGAAAGTTTAATCGAGGTAGCTCTGGGAGTCAGAGGACTTCTAGTAGATGGGAGCTGATACCATATTACCCGAGTGATGCATCAGGCATTTTACATTTTTATCATGGTAAATTTTCCTCTCCAACAGTAGAAGGGTTGTTTGATTTCTTTGCTTTAACCTTGATTGTTATATTTTTGGAATTGCTTCTGAAGTAAAAGTGAATGCATTGGCTGCATCAATCGTGCAAAAGAATGTTGCACCTGATTTAGTATTAAGCTTGAATCAAGATAACTAAGTATCAGTTTAAAAACAGGCAAAATAAAAGTTTGGAAAATTTAAAGTTAGTTATTTTTCCTCTAATCTAGTTGAGTTAAAGGTTCAGTAAAGTTAGTCAAATTGCAATGTGGTGAATAACATTACCTGTGGAGAGCTTAATTAAGGGTGATTTCAATGGTGTAAATAGGTGGGTTGGCAATAGTCTAAGTGATTATTTTCATGATTTGTTCTGTTCAACATTTTCCTTGACAGGTTGAATATAAGTTGGGCTTTCAGGTGGACAACCCAGCAGCCATGGACATGCCTCAGGCCAATATCTCTGTACAAGGGGAGGTTCCACGCGAAGTATCAGGTGAGGGTAAGAATCATCAATTGACAGATTTTAATCCATTTGAAGTAACAGAGAGTAGGCTAGATTTTCTGATACAACTGTTTACACCCAATCTTTCCAGGCTAGCTCATTTGCATAACTTCAGTTGCAGATTTGGATTGGAAGCAGAACATAGTGTAAGTGAAATTTAAAGACAGAGAAAAATTAAAGTCCAGAATAAGGGGACAAAAATGTTGGATGCCTTGGAAAGGCTCAGAAGGATTCCCAACATATGAGAGGCCTTGGCCATGGTTGATGGGATTTTTTTTAGAACATAAGAAATAGGAGCAGGAGTCAGCCATTAGCCCCACGAGCCTGCTCTGCCATTCAATAAGATCACGGCTGATCTGATCATGGACTCAGCTCCACTGCTCTGCCCGCTCCCCATAACCCTTTACTCCTTTATCACTCAAAAATCTGTCTATCTCCACTTTAAATATATTCAGTGACCCAGCCTCCACAGCTCTCCGGGGCAGAGAATTCCACAGATTTACAAATGTCTCCTCATCTCAGTTTTAAATGGGTGGCCCCATATTCTAAGACTGTGTTTCCTAGTTTTAGTTTGCCCTATGAGTGGAAATATCCTCCCTGCATCCACCTTGTCGAGCCCTCTCATTATCTTATACGTTTCAATAAGAAGGCAGAAATGAAAAGAAAGGAGCTGGAGGTGCAGGCAAATGGCCGAGTTACCACAGCATCAAAGTCTTGGTTTGGTGAAGTGGAATGGTGTCGAAAGAGGTCGTTGCAGGGCATGTGACCACCTGTGCCACTCTGCACACCATCCCTTAGGTTAGCATTGGAGTGTGCTTGTAAGAAGGTGCAACCAAGTTCCATGCCACAGCTGATGGTTGATATGACAGGTAGATATGACAGGTCTCTCATGGTAGTTACAGGTGTCCTGATCACAGGTGGCATAGCTCTGGATCTAACCCTGGCTCTCTGTTGACCTGCACCCTGAAAAGCCAGTTCCCAATGGTCAATGTCAAGTAGGTGCGACAATGCCCATAAACATGCTTGGTGGCATCTTGGCAGGATATGCTGCTTGTTGTTCACCCTGGCAAGCCCTCTTAAGATGTGCCATTGATGGCATGTCATACTGTGACTAGGGTACTTCAACATTAAGTTTAGCCAGTCATTCACACATCTTGGTGATGCCTTTGGGTCTGCTGTCGCAACTACCTTTGGGAAGAGGGCTTTCCTCGAGCATTTCCTCGAGCACTAAAGCGAGGTTTGGCCAGCTCTGTCTGCAGGTGCAGCTGTGTCCTGATAGGTGAGCACAGAGCACAACTCATGTAGCCTGAGCGGCCTGGTATCCCTCTGTAGGTCCTCTTCTCTTCTACATAATGTGCCAATGCAAGGGATTTCTACTTGTGCCAGTAACAATGTTGAGGCAAATAAAATGAACAATTGGCATGAGAACCTATGAGTCAGCAGCAAAAAATGGAAACAGTGATCAAAAAATGACTGAGATTGCTGGCCATGGATGGTTTTGAAAAACAAGAATGAGAATTTTAAAATGTCCTTGCCAATATAGGTCAGCGTGCACAGGGTTGATGGACTTGGTGCAAGTTAGGATACGGGCAGCAGAGATCTGGATGAGCACAATTTATGGAGGGTGGGAGGCCGGCCAGGAGATCATTGGAATAGTTGAGTCCAGAGGTAACAAAGGCATGGATGGAGGTTTCGGCAACAGATGAGCTGAGGCAGGGGCAGAAATGGGCAATGTTACGGACTTGATGGAGAGTATATGGGGCCAGAAGCTCCGCTCGGATCAAATAGGACGCCCAACCTTAAGCAGTGAACACAGGGTGATGGAGTTTGTGGTGGACCTGAAAACAGTGGCTTTGGTTTGTCAAATTGCAGTTTCTCGTGCAGTGGTTTTAATCTTAGGACTTCCACACTATGTCAAATCACAGCACCTCTATGATAGCACTACAAAAGACAGGAGTACCCACCCCAGTTCTACTAAATCCCAGGACTCTCCACCTACTAAAGCCTATGCTCTTCCCCCCCACCCCCCCCACCCTCTGCCCCCACCCAGTGCAGCTAAATTGCAAGGTTTAATTAAGAGGGGGGAGGATAGAGTACGAGAAGAAGTTTGCTGGGAACATAAAAACTGACTGTAAAAGCATCTATAGATATGTGAAGAGAAAAAGATTAGTGAAGACAAACGTAGGTCCCTTGCAGTCGGATTCAGGTGAATTTATAATGGGGAACAAAGAAATGGCAGACCAATTGAACAAATACTTTGAATCTGTCTTCACGAAGGAAGACACAAATAACCTTCTGGAAGTACTCGGGGACCGAGGGTCTAGTGAGAAGGGGGAACTGAAGGATATCCTTATTAGGCGGGAAATTGTGTTAGGGAAATTGATGGGATTGCAAGCCGATAAATTCCCAGGGCCTGATAGTCTGCATCCCAGAGTACTTCAAGAAGTGGCCCTAGAAATAGTGGATGCATTGGTGATCATTTTCCAACAGTCAAGCGACTCTGGATCAGTTCCTATGGACTGGAGGGTAGCTAATGTAACACCACTTTTTAAAAAGGGAGGAAGAGGGAAAGCGGGTAATTACCGGTTAGCCAAATATCAGTAGTGGGGAAAATGTTGGAATCAATTATTAAGGATGAAATAGCAGCTTATTTGGAAAGCAGTGACAGGATCGGTCTCAGTCAGCATGGATTTATGAAGGGGAAATCATACTTGACAAATCCTCTTGAATTTTTTTGAGGATGTAACTAGTAGAGTGGACAAAGGAAAACCAGTGGATGTGGTGTATATGGACTTGCAAAAGGCTTTTGACAAGGTCCCACACAAGAGATTGGTGTGCAAAATCAAAGCACATAGTATTGGGGTTAATATACTGACGTGGATAGAGAACTGGTTGGCAGACAGGAAGCAGAGAGTCGGGATAAACGGGTCCTTTTCAGAATGGCAGGCAGTGACTAGTGGAGTGCCGCAGGGCTCAGTGCTGGGACCCCAGCTCTTTACAAGATGCATCAATGATTTGGATGAAGGAATTGAATGTAATATCTCCAAGTTTGCAGATGACACTAAACTGGGTGGCGGTGTGAACTGTAAGGAGGACGCTAGGAGGCTGCAGGGTGACTTGGACAGATTAGGGGAGTGGGCAAATACATGGCAGATGCAGTATAATGTGGATAAATGTGGGGTTATCCACTTTGGGGGCAAAAACACGAAGACGGAATATTATCTGAATGACGGCAAATTAGGAAAAGAGGAGGTGCAATGAAACCTGGGTGTCATAGTTCATCAGTCATTGAAAGTTGGCATACAGGTACAGCAGGCGGTGAAGAAGGCAAATGGTATGTCGGCCTCCATAGCTAGGGGATTTGAGTATAGGAGCAGGGAGGTCTTGCTGCACTTGTACAGGGCCTTGGTGAGGCCTCACCTGGAATATTGTGTTCAGTTTTGGTCTCCTAATCTGAGGAAGGACATTCTTGCTATTGAGGGAGTGCAGCGAAGTTTCACCAGATTGATTCCTGGAATGGCAGGACTGACATATGAGGAGAGACTGGATCAATTGGGCTTGTATCCACTGGAGTTCAGAAGAATGAGGGGGAATCTCATAGAAATATATAAGATTCTGACGCGACGTGACACGTTAGATGTGGGTAGAATGTTCCCAATGTTGGGGAAGTCCAGAACCAGGGGTCACAGTCTAAGGATAAGGGGTAGGCCATTTAGGACCGAGATGAGGAGAAACTTCTTTACTCAGAGAGTTGTTAACCTGTGGAATTCCCTGCCGCAGAGAGTTGTTGATGCCAGTTCATTGGATATATTCAAGAGGGAGTTAGATATGGCCCTTACGGCTAAAGGGATCAAGGGGTATGGAGAGAAAGCAGGAAAGGGGTGCTGAGGGAATGATCAGCCATGATCTTATTGAATGGTGGTGCAGGCTTGAAGGGACAAAAGGCCTACTCCTGCACCTAGTTTCTATGTTTCCATGTACCTAACTCCAACTGGTACATCTTGCACTTTGAAATGGAAAAGGATCAAAAAATTAATCACGTAGACAAATGCATATATAAAAAATATGAAAGCCCATTTATTTGCATTTTTCACAAATATAAATTCGACCGCATAAAATCTTGATCAGTGAAGAGGAAAGTCTATTCCCTGGTATCTTTTACTTGGATCCTTGTACAAGGGCTACATGTTAATATTTGTTCACTTTGTTAAAGGAAGTAAGCATGCAGTAGAACAGTAAACTACAGGCTAGTTAGGAAGTTTGTTCATGCTTGTATTTTTGCTACAAATGTTGCATCTTGAGTGGCATGCTCACCGCTTGTATTTGCTTGTCAATTCTTAGCTCTTCTACCCAGGCGTTACTACCCCTGTATATTGATATGTGCAAGAGTAAGAAGTTGCGTCGCTAAACATGTAATAATAGAAAAATGCTCCTTACAAAAAAAACTTGCAATGTTTTCTCAATTTAATCGAAGTCGGTAGAATGTGGACTGTTACGATTTGGTGTCTTTGTTACCCCATTACTCTTGAATTTTCAGCTGAGGTATCTTAGATCATAGTCCGAGGCGACTCCTAACTATTTGTGCCTTTCAGATTGTCTTCTCTAGCCTTACTATTTAAGAGAAAAGAGAAAACCCTGGACTGTCAATTATGTTTAAGCTACTGGAATTATGTTTCTGCCTCAACAAAATCTATCTCCAGTCCTTGATAAGCAATTGTGAATCTAAATGCTAGCCTGTACCTCTACAAACAACTTTTTACATACAGCTCTAATTCTCATCTCCTTGGGAACTGTTGTAACTAGATAAAAGTTAACCTGTCTTTCAATTTAGTTCCTCTACATTCCTATGACTTTTGTCTCTCTAGATTTGGATCAAAGACCATTATAAATTCATAATTGGCAGCTATTCTATTCATAACTGAACTAATGGGGAAGTCTGTATATATTTGAAAATTACATTTTAGATTTTCTCGAGCCTTTTGCTAGGCAGACTTTAACAATAAACTTCACAATGTTCCACATTACAGGAAAGATGTAATTGCACTAGAGAGGGTACAGAGAAGATTTACCAGGGTGTTGCTTGGACTGGAGAATTTTAGCTATGAGTGAAGATTGGATAGGCTGGGGTTGTTTTCTTTGGAACAGAGGAGGCTGAGGTGTATAAAATTATGAGGGGCCTGGATAGAGTGGATAGGAAGGACCTACTTCTCTTAGCAGAGTGGTCATCAACTAGCGGGCATAATTTTAAAGTAATTGGTAGGACGTTCAGAGGGAATTTGAGGGGAAATTACTTCACCCAGAGGGTGGTGGGGGTCTGGAACTCACTGCCTGAAAGGGTGGGAGAGGCAGAAACCCTCACCATATTTAAAAAGTGCTTAAATGTGCACTTGAAGTGCCGTAACCTACAGGGCCATGGACCAAGAGCTGGAAAGTGGGATTAGACTGAATAGCTCTTTGTCAGCTGGCGCGGACATGATGGGCCGAAATGGCCTCCTTCCTTGCTGTAAATTTCTATGATTTTATGGTTCTATTATTGTCTTTTGCAGTATTTAGAGTGGACCTCTTATGCACAGGAAAACTTGATTCAGAGGTCACCATGGAAATGCAGCTTAACCTGACCATTAACTCTTCAAAGAACATCACAGTCCTGAACTTCAAAAGGAGGAAAATGTGCTACAAAAGTAAGGAACATTACATACAAGTGTTTTTGTGTGTTTTACTCGCCATCCCAACAATTAATGATACATGAGTACAGTCTATTATGGTGAAGCAAAACATTTGACACTGAAGCAAGGTGAACCTACCGTTATTTGTGGGGAATCTGATGTTTTTGCCTGGATTTGTAATTGAATTTCCTTTTCTCATTGTTTCTCTTGCTGGATTACAGTTCCACAGGCCCCAACATTGATGTCTGGTAAGGCCCGCCCATTTTTCGCTGATCCCCAGGCGGCACCTACCTTTTTGGAGCCCGTCAGGAGCCATTTTCGGCGAGGTTGTGCGGGAGTCGGCGGGCGGCAGCGGGTAGCAGGTGCAGGCCTCTCGAATCTTGAGAACTTCGGAGGCCCTGCAACACGTATGCGCGAGATTTGTTTTTTTTTTGTAGTCTTTTCACCCACCTGACGTCAGATTGGCCGCATTCGAGGCTCAAGGGACATTCGCGCATGCGCTTAAAGGCACAGCACTCTCTTGCACCTGCGAGTTGGAGAGGGGAGAGTGCTCTAAGTTGAGAGCCATAAAGTATTTAGCAGCATTCCTTTAATCATTGAGGATGAGTTGGAAAAAAGCTTCAATGAAGACTATCTAAACCAGACCCAGAGCTCCCTGGTTTAATGAGGAGGAATTGGAGGAACTATTATCGGTGATGGAGTACAGATATAAAGACCTCACCCATCATGGTCGGGGAAAGCCTCCACCACTCCAATGCAGACACATTTGGAAGGAGATTGGTGAGGCCGTGTCCTCAACGGGCAACATTGTGCGGGATAGGGACCAATGCAGGAAACGTTGGAACGATTTGGTGGCGTCAGCAAGAGTGAGTACCAATTTACTGCAGCCCTCCTGTCCATCTCCATAAAGGTTCTGTGCCAGATTGTGAGTGTGTGGGGGCTAAAGGCTGCAATGTTTCTTTGTGCAGAAGAAAAATACATCCAAGGCACCCAGCCTAAGTGCCAAGGAAGGGGGCCCAGCAGAGGTGATAGAATTAAGCAGGCTGGAGGAGCGTGACCGCTGCCGTGCAACCACAAAGGGTGATGCAGATCCCGTGCTACAGCATGGTAAGGTTATACTAATCTGCAGTCTGAGCCACGCTCATGGCATGAAAGGTCATACAACGGTAAGGTAATCGTGGTTTTACACACACTTTGTCGGCCATTATTGGTGTGCCCATGTAGAGATGGAACTCCTTGCTGGCACAATGTGAGATGACACGGCTCACATGTCAGCTTGACCAGTTCCACCTGCCCCCCGCAGACTGAAATGTTGTCCTCTACTTGCAGATGATGAGTCGGACAGCACTGATCAATGCACAACATCCACCTCTGGCATTCAAAGGAGCCGTCAGACCCTAACGCCCAAGACAGTGGTTCCTTCATCCACCCCCCCCCCCCCCAACCCATATCCACCGCTCCCAACTCCGCCACCCGGAGGAGGAGGGCCCGTGTTTGAGCCCCTTGAGCTCGAGGAGCTGGAAGAGGATGATAGTAGCCTCCTGCCATGTGTGCCAACTGTCCTCAGAACCTTTGCGTCGGGCTCTGAGTTCATGGGGTTTGAAACGGACTCCACACGAGAAAGCTCTTTGAAGCGCAGAGGCCGTGGCGCCAAGGCAACCAAGGTGCCTGAACCCACCAGCTGAGGGTGCAGGAAAGCTCTCTGCTATTCAGGAGATGGTCCAGCTATCAGCGACGTGCGTGCAGGTAGGTCATGATATGCTCCAGACCATGGCTGGGATAGCTGGCAGCATCGCCACCTTCACTCAGCACCATGATGACAGGATGGGCCGGCTCATTGGTGTGTTGGGGCACACAACCGAGTCTGTTGAAGTGATGAAGCAAGAGATGGCTTCTGGGCGCATAGTGCAAGCCCCCGACCCCACCCTCGCAGACAGGCAGACAGATCCGGAGGAGCAGGAGATCCCGGCACCTTTGGTCACACCCCCTACCTTCTCGCCAAGACGCACATGTCTGCAGAGATCCCGCTGCCCTCCTGCACAACCTCGTCAACAGTGGCAGTGAGGGGCAGGGGAGCGGGACGACTTGGTGAAAAAGAGGTGCATGGGCCTTGCTTCAAGGCGGCGGGGGGTGGGGGGGAGAAGAGAGGTGTTGGCAGATAGAGGGGTGTGTATTGGTGGTAGAAATGTTCCTAAATGTTATGTCAACTTTGTAATTGTGCACTTGTAAATACAGTCACATTGTTCACCCTCTCCTGGTCAGTGTCTCATTTTGACGTCATGAGTGGTGCCTTGTGAGAAACACACATCTATCCCTCAAGTAATCAGCTTTATCACGAATATTTTGCCATCCACATATGACAGCACTGTATAATGGGTCTTGTCATCAGGCCATCGCAACACGACAAGGAAGGGTGACCAATGCAGGAAGGCTGCCATTCAGTGACACTCACTTGAGCTACTTGCAGGGCAGACCTTAAGGCTTGCACTTCAACCCTCTTTTTCCATCACCAAACATGACGGAGTGCCATTCCTGATATGACATGTTAATCAGTTACATTGTATTCCATTAAATGTATTTTCCCATCTTCCTCATGTAATGCTCTTCTGAGCAGCGATGTGCCATATCTTGACATCCTCTAACTTTCGCATATTCACCCTGACATAATCCCATACCATTTGTGCAATCACAATATGTCCTGCATTAAATGCTCTCAAAACTCTTGGAGGGCATTTCCATTGAGCCTTTACCATCTTTCGCTACTCATTGCTGCTTCCTCTACCACACCTTCCCTTCAACGGAGTCATTTGGAGAAACAGATCTGTACTCTTTCTGTGAGGGTTGAGGTCCATCACATTACTCTATGTGCTGTGAGGTTTATTCAATCTGTCAGATTTATTACATCTCTCAGAATAGAGTTATGTCCATGACCACAACAAAACACGCTGATTACAGGTATTTTGTGATTAAGCAGAACAGATTTTATTAAGTAGTTTCATTGCAGTACAAAGAAATAAAACTTAACAAGGCGATAGTGACAATCTATTCGTTGAACCCTCAACGGTAGGCCACTGAGTCACCACTGCGCTTGTCTCTTGCTGTGTTCTGTTGACAGTAGTCCTTCCTCAGATTCTTCTGTATTAGCGCTGTCCCCAAAGTCGAATAGCTGTAACTTTATACCCTTTCTCTCCCATACAAATGCCGTGAGAGTCTGCAGCTGTCTCAGGCTTACAATAGATCATTCTAAGTCTGTGCCTCTGACCTTCTATATTATCCCTAATTCTTTGAGAACTCGTACAATGACTGTGTCACAGAATTCATTAATGAGCTTGGCTTTACAAAATATGGCATACTGCATACTTTTCTGTTATAGAGCATTATTTGGCCTTGGCTATTGTGATTTTAAATGAAGGTGTTTCAGCAAGGTTTAAAAAAAATGGTTACCATAAGCTTGCACACATTTTAGTCGCTTTTATCAGATACCACTTAAACAAAAGCATCATCAATAAAATAAAACAACATCCAGCAAAGTTTTTCCTAACAGTGCCACTGATAATGCTGCAGCATGTGCACGATATCCGGGATGTGCAACGCTGCAGCAATCTGAGCCATTCTCCCTGCCGCCCGACTCCCAGCCAGGTCACACCTGCTTTTTGCCAGCGGTCCTTCTGGCAGGTCCATCTCAGTCTATCATCCTTGAGGAAAATGCTGGATTTCCATCCTCCGGCATGGGCAGGCGGCAGGACGTGACGCTGGTGCAACCTCCGTGACCAATCTCCCGCCGGGCGGAGCGTGGACGGCAGATGGGCAGTTCCGGAGGAATGGGCCATAAAAACTACATTTCTGGAGGAACCTTGGCGACTGTGGACGCAACTTCCACCAATTTCGGCCCCACAGTCCCTGAATGACCTCCAGTCCTTTGCCCAAATAGTTATCGTGTGGTGTTTGATGGAGTGTTGGTATTTGACTCTGTGGGCTTGATAGCTGAGCCCGACCATGTCCTTGCCCAACATCTACATGTAAGTGCTGGATAATGGTATGGTACCCGGGCTGATCTTCCCTTCCAGACCAATTGTGGCACCTCTACTCTCCGATTAAAGATCAAACATTTAATCACTACTCAACAAAATAGAGATGCTACCCTGACCCGAGTGTGATGCATTTAAATAATTAATGGGTCAACTGCATTTTACACAATAATTAGTTTCAAGTGTGTACATTCGCTGGTTTCACTCCTGTGAAATAATAATTGCAACAACAAAAAGATTCACTGAAACATATATTAAAAAAATGTTTCTGCCTCATTTCACATAGGGCTCGTTATTAAATATCACAATGGGCTAGTTCATTTTATACCGAGCTTAATTGAATAAAATTGTATAAACTAAAGGAAATGAAAAACCTAAAATACGATTGTTGCGCGCAATGGTTTAGTTAATATACTGGGAATGTGGCAAATTTCATATCCATGGGCTTCATGGGATTAAAGGGGCAGTGGCTGTCTGGAAACAAAATTGGCTAAGGGATAGAAAGTAGAGTGTTGTGGCAAACAGTTGTTTTTCAGACTGGAGGGAAGTATACACTGATGTCTCCCAGGGGTTGGTATTAGGACTACTGCTCTTTTTGATCTGTACTTGGGTATACAGGGTATAATTTCAAGCTTTGCAGGTGATACAAAACTCAGCAATGTAGGTAACAGTGAGGGGGATAGTCGCAGACTTCAGGAGGACATAGACAGGTGACATGCGCAGACACACTTGGCAGATGAAATTTAACGCAGAGCTATATGAAATGATTCATTTTGGTAGGAAGAATGAGGAGAGGTAATATAAACTAAATGGCACATTTTTAAAGGAGGTTCAGGAGCACAGGGACCTGGGGGTGTACGTACACGTCTTTCAAGCTGGCAGAACAAATTGAGAAGGCCATTTTTAAAAAAAATGTCATGGGATCCTTGGCTTTACGAATAGAGGCATAGAGTGCAAAAAATCAACAACATTATACTAAACCTTCATAAAACACCGGTTTGGCCCCTGCTGGAGTATTGTGACTAATTCTGGGCACCACACTTTAGGAAGGCTGTCACGGCCTTGGAGAGGATGCAGAGGAGATTTACTGAAATAGTACCAGGGGTACTGGACTTCAGTTAGGTGGAGCGATTAGAGAAATTGGGATTATTCTCTTTGGAGCACAGAAGATTAAGTGGCGATTTAATAGAGCTGTTCAAAATTATGAAGGGTTTTGATAGAGTAGGTAAGTTTCCAGTGGCGGAAGGGTTGGTAACCAGAGGACACAGATTTAAGGTAATTGGCAAAGAACCAGAGACGACATGAGGAAAATATTTATCATGCAGTGAGCTGATATGATCTAGAGTGTACTGCCTGAAAGGGTGATGAAAGCAGATTCACTATAACTTTGAAAAGAGAATTGGATAAATGCTTGAAGGGTTATGGGGAAGCAGCAGGAGAGCGGGACTAATTGGATAGCTCTTTCAAAGAGCTGACAAAGGCATGGTGGGCTGTGTAGCCTCCATCTGTGCTGTATCATTCTATGTACTGCCCCCGATTATCAAGATCCATGACGAGGCCTTGGACAAGGTGGACCACTTTCCATACCTTGGGATCCTACTGTCAACAAGGGCAGACGTCGATGACCAAGTCCAACATCGCCTTCAGTGTGCCAGTGCAGCCTTCGGTCGCCTGAGGAAGTAAGTGTTTGAAGACCAGGATGTCAAACTCGCCACTAAGCTCATGGTCTACAGAGCAGTATTAATACCCGCCCTCCTGTATGCTTCAGAGACAGGTACCTCAAAGCACTGGAGAAGTACCAAAAAATGCTGCCTCCGCAAAATACTGCAAATCCATTGGCAGGAAAGGCGCACCAATGTCGATGTTCTCGCTCAGGCCAACATCCCCAGCATCGAAGCATTGACCACGCTCGATCAACTCCGATGGATGGGCCACATTGCATTGTCTGCATGCCTGATACCAGGCACCCGATACTAGACTCCCAAAACAAGCACTCTATTTCGAGCTCCGATATGGTAAGTGAGCCCCAGGTGGGCAGAGGAAATGTTCAAGGACACCCTCAAAGCCTCCTTGAAAACGTGCAGCATCCCCACTGACACCTAGGAATCCCTGGCCCAAGGTCGTTCCAAGTGGAGGAGAAGCATCCAGGAAGGCGCTGAACACCTCGAGTCTCTTCGCCGGGAACATGCGGAAGCCAAGCGCAAACAGTGGAAGAAGCCCACAACAACCTAAACACTCCACTCACCCACCCCTTCAACCACCGTCTGCCCCACCTGTGACAGAGACTGTAGATCCTACATTGGTCTCATCAGTCACCTGAGAACTCGTATTAGTGTGGAAGCAAGTCATCCTCGACTCCGGGGGACTGCCTAAGAAGAAGAAGACGACGACGAAGAATCATTCTATGAGTTGGAGGTTGTCTGCATATTTTGGAGGCTGTGGATTATGTCACAGCCATGCGTTAATGCTGTTTTGTAGTTGTATTCATTTTTCCTTCACCACCAAAATCTGACTGTGTGGGATTATGCAACAGTGTGAAATTTACTCTAATGGTGCAATTTATGACCAGAAAAAATAATCCAAATGAAAAAGTGACGTCAGAATGTGCAGAGACCACGCCATTGTATAAATGTCGACGACAATAATTAGCAATTCTTAATCCAAATCCATGAAACCGTACAAAATTTAATTATTTTTTGAATCTGTCCAATGTCTTAACAGCAAACCCAAACCTATTAATACAAGTTCATTCAGCTTCTCTCTGGCACCTTGATATAAACCATTAATGTGAAATAAATGCTAACATGTGCTCTTTGCCAATTAATGTTTTCCTGCCAAAAACAGTTGGACTATTTATTTAACTTTATATTCCCTTTTGCCTTCCCATAATCTGCTTTGTGATGAAACTGCCTTGGCCAAGTTGAAGAGCTGAAAACCCTTCTTGATTAAGCTCTATGGTCAACTGCTCAGAGATGAGAAAGAGTACAGTATCAGGAAACGTCGACCTTTGATGATTTGTTTTTTTCCTGTGGGCAAGCACTTGGACTTCGCACTGGCCACCTCCAGAATAGCATAATCAAGATGGAGAACACGTCACGTGGGAAATAAATAGCACAGATTTTTCTCCGATGCAGTAGAGTTCCTGGGTACTGCTTCACTCTGTAACTCCACTCCTTTTTAGGCAAAAATCGATTTGTTGCGATTAGTAGAGTGAATAATATCAGTGCTTGGAAGTAGGGCATGTTTCCAGTTTGGGTAACTTGTATTAAGTAATGCCAGGCCAGGAAGTGTATGACTGGATGCAGAATGACACACTCCACTCTGTAGCTATATAGTGTCCTAATGACAATCGCAAGAGAACATCCTCAACTGCACCAGTGTCAATTAAAACCACATTGTGACAGTTTTGTTCTGTGAACCCAATCCTACTGTTGACTGGATTGAGGCTAACTACACAGTTCACATAGGACTCTTAAAATCAGTTCCTGTAATATAGTGAAATATTCCAAGGCGTTTCACAGGAATTTGACACCGAACTACATAAGGAGATATTAGGACTGATGACCTAAAAGACATTGGTGCGTCTATCCTCCCAGGGTATCTGCAGGATCTTGCGGAGGCAGCGCTGGTGGTAGAGGCAGCTGAACAGATTGTCACCAAGATTGGAACCAAGAAGTCCATCAACTTGCTGGATGTGAGGGTGGAGGAAGCAGGAGAGTGGGGTTTAAGAAGTCGGTTTTGTAGTGGAGAAAAGAAGCCGGGGGTTATCTTTGCATTCCAGGATGATCCTGGAATAGTGAGCAGTTTTGGCAGAGGAGAGCAGGACCAGATAGTGCGTTATGTGGTCCAGCCAGATCTGGCAATTAATGGCTAAACCAGTTGTTCACCATATCTGTTCAAGCCTGCGCCCTTGGATTTAAGGGCATGGAGATGAGGGCTGTACCAAGGGATACAACAATGGTGATACTGCTATTCCCGTTTACACCTTCTATACCCATCTTTTGTTCCTTCATTTGTCCCATGACCATCTCCTTTTGCCTTGCATAATCATTCCTGTTGTCTTTTTAATCTCCTGCCTTCCACACAGATCTTTCCCTTTCCTCCACCCCCTTCCCTTTGCCCTGTCTCTGCAATTGCTTAAAACCTGTTATATGTCTAACTTGCTTCAGTTCTGACGAACGGTCATTGACCTGAAATGGTAATGTTGTTTTTCTCTCCACAGATGCTGCCTGACCTGC
Organism: Pristiophorus japonicus; assembly: GCF_044704955.1. Taxonomy (NCBI): domain Eukaryota; kingdom Metazoa; phylum Chordata; class Chondrichthyes; family Pristiophoridae; genus Pristiophorus; species Pristiophorus japonicus. The sequence goes on along the minus strand of NC_091982.1, from coordinate 140,781,048 downwards.
TGAGTATTTCCAGCATTTTCTGTTTTTATTTTAGATTTCCAGCATCCGCAGTATTTTGCTTTCGATACAAGGAAGTGATCAGAAATGGCCTTATCTGTGATTGACACGATGGGAGTAGCGAGGCCACATGAGATGGCAAGATCAAGGGGGGGGGTGGCCATGAATATGGCTAGGAGTTTATATGGAGCTAGCGATTTAAGGGACGATAGAAGGGTAGTGAACTTGGATGAGAGAAAGCATGATGAGTTGAGATGGAGGTGAAATCACCAGGGAGGAGAAGTCACTCAGTTCAGAGGTTGAAGGGGGAAAGCAGTGATGATATCTTGGTGAGAAATTTGGGTGGGCAGTCGAGAATAAGGATTTTAAATGAGAGGTGAAAGGGGTGGAACAACAATAATAACAACTACTTTTATTTATATATAGCGCCTTTTAATGTAGCAAAATGTCCCAAGGCACTTCACCGCAGTGTTCTAAGACAAAGCAGATACATTAGATACCGAGCCACAAAGAAGAAATTACGGCAGATGACCAAAGAGGTAGGTTTTAAGGAGCGTCTTAAAAGAGGAAAGAGAGGTAGAGAAGCGGAGATGTTTAGGGAGGGAGTTCCAGAGCTTAGGCCCCAAGCAGCTGAAAGTGAAATGCTCAAAGGAGGAGAAGGTCCCAGAGGAGTAGGGGGACAGACCAAGGTGTGATTTGGTGCCGAGAGCCACACCGCCACCATGGTGGTCTGGGCGTGACAAGTGGTGAATGGTATGACCAGGCGGGAAGGCTTTATTTAGGGGGAAGGTTTTATCACCCCTCAGCCAGCTTACCGTCAAATCCATGACGTCGATGCAATCATCGACAATAAGCTCACGGATGGCAAGGGCTTTGTTCACCAGTGAACGGACATTCTGGAGGGAGATGCGGAGAGGGACATGATAGCTGAGCCGCTGACATAGTCCACAGGGTCAGCATTGAAAGGGGCGAGTGGGACGGGAAGGAGGTAGGAAAGATGAACCCCCAGCGGGGGTGCTGAGCGGTAAGGTAGACAAGAGAATAGGATGGGGCAGTTGGAGTTTCTGCACGTAAGTGGGCAGCGATGAGTGTCTTAATAGGTTTTTCGGAGGATGCCACGAGAGGCCCAGAAAGAACCTATAGGCTTATCTAAGAGGGACTCAAGCTTGGGGTGGTTGTAGCAGAATAGGAAGGTCGAGGAGTGCTGAAGGGTTTGGGTAGGGATTTGGGAAGGCAGAGTACCTGAGAGTGGAGCAATAAAAGGAGGTATGATGACAGGAGAGGCGGGTGGGTTCTCAGATGAATAGACAAAAAATTGGAAATAGAAGTGATGGCCTTTGGTCTGGAGCGGCAGCCAAAATGCGCATGCGAAAGGACACGGAAACCCAAGTTACATAGGCCTGGTTATGTAGTAAGATTATAATGAAGGGCAGAGAGTACAATTGCAACAAAGATAATGATGAATTTTAAAAAGCAGTGATCACGCCACAATTGCAGTACAGGACTATCGTACTGCATGGATTCACTAGGATGATGCCAGGAATGGGAAGCTGTAGCTATGAGGAGATACTGGGGTATTTTCACTAGAGCAGAGAAATGTAAGAGAAGATTTAATAGAACGATTAAAATTATGACGATTTCTGATGCTGCCTGTTTTAGAGGAGTTAGTGATGTGGGGCGATAAATTTTAAATGATCACTTGGAGAGTGAGGAGAGGGGTTAGGAGAAATGTCTTCATGCAGAGGGTTCTAGGAATATGAGATTCTTTGCCATGGAGTAGTTGAGGCAGTGACCATTGGTTTTATGGGAACATTGGATCAATATTTGAAGCAGAGAAAAACACAGTGGAATTAAGCTTGGATTATGTCAGTAAACTACCAGCAGAGACATGGTGGGCTGAATGGCTATAAACCTCTGGTTCTACCTGCTCACTTTTCTTCGAAAAAGCATTGTTGTCAAATTGTGAAAAAACAATTCTTTCCAGGTGGAATTTGTTTAGATGTGGTGTTTCAGCAGTGTGTACTTCAATATGTATTTATCAGTTCAGTAGCTTTAATAAAAGAAAGACTTGCATTTATATACAACCACCAGATGTCTCAAAGTGCTTTGCAGCCAATGAAGTATTTTTGGAGTGCAGTCACTGTTGTAATGTGGGAAACATTTACTTGGAGACTTTCAGATATTGCAGAACAACTACAAATTGTAACCAATGAAATGTTCTTCATATCTCATTCAGGAGGCAAAATATAGATGCATCAGTACAAATAGCTGCTCATGTTTTAAAAGATCATAAATTATAGATTTTGTTTAAATCTCTCTAGAACCTGAGCAGGAAGAGAAAACTCCCATTTACCCAGGCAAAAACAGCAGCAAAGATGGACGGACCACATGTAAGTAATGATTTTGGGGGAAGGTTCGCTGCTGTCGGAAATATAGGGACACAAACTGACGAATATACATTTCCCTACAACAATTGAAAATTACATATTTCCTTCCTGTAGTCTACCCACTCTACAAACTTCTTCAATGTTATTTGAAGAAAATACTTCACATGGTTGATTTAAGAGAAGCAGTGCTGCTGTAAAGATGCCACCTCTAATTTCACAGAATGTGACTTTTATGCTATGGGGAAACAGACAAAATTGTTTTAGTTAATGTTAGCGCGAATGTTTTCCTGAAAGAATCACTCGACACTGGGTCGGTTCCAACGCCAAAACGGCCTTTATTATGCCGGCGGGGAGAGAGCCTCTGGTCCAACTCCAGGCACTCCACTCCACCGAACAAAGAAATTCATCGATATTTATATGTTTTACAATAGTTCATTGCAGTTACTCAGCCCACTTCGGCTGGACACAATCCAGTCATAATGATTATAGATTATATATAGGTTTAAATGGGCCAATAGAATTAACCCTGGTACATCAGGGGACTGCATGATCAGTTTGTGACAGTTGTGGGCTGATCCCTATCCATGAGATGCTCTCCAGGCCCCCTTAACTTCATTGCTCATGGGTTCTGCCGGTGCCTAGCTCCTTATCTCTATGGTTGCTAGGCACCCTATATGGGGGTCACTGACTTGAGGACATTCCGTATTAGGTACCGCAGTGTTGTATATACTATCTTGTCTCAAGCTGTTGATTCAAGACATTCCTGAGACAAGGCTCTGCAGGTTCAGTGCTCAGTCAGCAGCTTTAGCTAACTTGGGTAACCGAGCCCCCATCATGCTTTGCTAAGCCCCCTGGCAGCCATTTTATATTTGGCTAACATTTTAAACATACATATATACATATATATTTATATATCCAGCAGGTGCCTTTGCCTTCCTACAACAATCCCCCTTTTCGGTAAGGGACTACTCGGAGTTCCCTTTAACCGACACTTTGTTCTGTTAACGTGTGCCTACCCACTCCTTTTTAATGGGTATTTGAGCACCGCCCGGTATTCCCTGCCCCAGCATGCTGGCCAGTCACGTGGTTTTGGGAGTTCCGGTTGCTTATATCAAATTTAATAAAGGTCAAATCCTCCTGTCCTTCTGTTAGACAGGCCCTTCTAATCTCCCGGGACTTAGCTCGGTTTCTTCGTCGTGTGTGTTGCTTACACAATTGACAAGCCATGACGCCCCATGTTACCGCTCGGACCAGTTGTACCCCGACCAGTACGTGTGAGATTATTCGAATCCAGGGGTGGATGTTCACATTCATTCCCCAGTCCCAAACCTTCCTCCACCAACTCGGGTCTCGTTACACTATGGCAGTATCCTCTTCCAGTACTTTGATTTTAGTTTGCAATTGGTGGTAGAGCTTTACGGATTGTCCCACTCTGAGCCTCAGTTCCCTTAACACCTCGGCTATATGTGGGATGGGGACCTGGTCTGGTTCGTCATACTCCTGTAAGTGATCATGGAGTTGGTCGGTTACGTTAATGGTTTCGGTATGTCGACGTTTAACCTGGGTGATGTGGGCTTGCCCAATCGTAACGGGTCATAGTCGGGTAAAACAAAAGTTTGGCTGTGGGATCAGGCACTGTAGGTCATTGTACTGGTATGAACGTTCTGTGGTAGAGATGCAGTTCTTTCCCTTCCCTCCGTAGCCTGCCCTAACGAAGTGAGCGTGTGCGGGCACTATTTCTAGTACGCACCCGCCGGTTCGGTTAAACCCACACTCGTCTAATTCCCCTCGGCCCACCGGATGAGGACACACGGTAATCTTCCCCATTTGCTTGTATCCTGATAGGGAAATCCCGGTGAGTGTATCATTTCGGCGGACAGCGGATGTTGTGGTCAGATAGTAATGGAAAGAGGCGTTGTCCCGTATTACCCCGATATTCTCCAGCTGGTACAGTGGAAATGGTCCCGAATCTGGGGTGGCTATCGGGATCATCAGAACTATTTCTATCCAGTATTCTTACCCATTTGGCAATCGGGGATCGCTGGTTACACTCTGGTCAGTACCTTCAGAGTACAGTTGTCCAGCGTCCCCTTCTGGCTGGCCAACTGAGCTACATGCGAGCTGTCTATCCAATCGGGTACCTCCCCCCTTTGGATCTGGTCGAGGTTGTGTCGTATCTGTCCCACCATCCATAGGCCGTAAGCGTGACAGAGTTGCCCCTGTCTAGACTTTCCGGTATCCTGTTTCTCTCTGTCAATGAGGCGATTAATGGTTTTTGCGTGTACTTCCAGGACTGTGATGCCGTCCAATTGGATTTCTGCACCCTCATTCCCAAGTTCGGCCTGATCTTCCTGATTCCACTCTACCCATTCTAATAGTCCCTTCATCACCCCTCTGAGCTGTTCCACCCTTTCATTTAGTCCTTGTATGTCCAGTGAGTTTACCACGGAGGTTCCGGTATTAAAGCCAGTAGCGACATCATTAACTATTCCTCTCTTAGTTCTATGAGCTGGCTCCTGTCCTCGGAATCTACTGGCACCCATGACATCGGCATTCTGCTGCATTACTACTTTACTCAACACTTTATACATATTTCTTGCCTGCTCTGTACAATATTCCGGCATTCATATGCCTGAGACATTGATCAGGACAGGCACAATTTCATGTTTGACATTATCATATAATAGTTAATCCTCGTTGAACAATACAATCCCATTTTCTGGTCCCTTAGTAGTTATTGGGCATGGCAATTCCTCAGGCTGTGTGGTGGTTCTTATGGGGCGCAGTGTCGGAGGGGGTGAGAAGCATACATACAGTGATATTGCGGCAGCCTCTACCTCCTCGTAGTATCCACACAGCCCCACCCCCTTTTTGTGGGTGACTAATGGTTGTGGTTGGGCAGGGGGTGCACAAATTATCCCAAATACATTTATCGAGCCCCCTGGCCTCCCTTCGCCCAATGCAACTGCTCCTTGTACCCGTGGAGCATTGCACGCATACTTTGTCCTTATTCAGGTTCACTTGCAGCCATACATTAAAATAAGTCCTGTCCTTGCTCCAGTCCTTGGCTGCTGGATGCACATTCCATCCGTTAAATTAAACAAGACTCCATAGTTCATGTAGTTGTTTATTTCCTGAGTGCGCTGCAATCCATTGGTATCATCCAGTGTTTGCGTGGGTCTTAAGTTTCCCAATATTATGAGTTGAATCAGTCGTCGCGGTCCCATCTCGGTGAGTTTTATCTGCAATTTTAAACAGACAGCCTGGTCATCACCAGGTGTTAGGTTCTGATCTACTTGTGTCGCAGTCACTCTGTGGAATCGGAGGTAAGGATTAGGTTATCCATATTCTTTATAGTCGTACCATCTCTATCACTTCATGTCCCTGTCTGGGCTGCCGTCGGTTTTGTATTTGAGCCTGCTGTGCTCGAGCCTGCACGATGACCCATCTAAATATTATCCAAACTCCAATCAAGACCAATGCCACCACTATTCCTCCAAACATCCCTGTCTGCTTTACTGTTAGGTTGGGTTTGTGGACTACACCTACCCTCTGGAGTACATTGGCTCGATTGCCATAGGTGATGGTGCTATGGCTGCACACTGCACTATCCGTCTGGTTCCGTTTTTAAAAATCTCTTCCAGCCTGTTTATCTTAACTTTTAATTCTTGACCAGCTAGTTCTGTTTTATTTTTATTCTGACTATCCCACCATTTCCTCTGTCTGTCAGGTGAATCTTCTTTATTTTAGTAAGAAATTCAAATTAGTAAGGTCTAGTGTAAAATAGCTGTCAATGGAAAGGGTTAACTCCTTTACAGGTTTGTAAGAAGGCCAGATGTCATCATGTGACTTTGCGTAATCATCCAAATCTTTGTGCCTTCAAAACTTGCTTAGAAATTAGGAATCCGTTAAAACAGCAGAAATCATTAGTAAAGTGGTCATCTTCTCATCGGGAAAGACAGCATTTTAGATTAAACTCCAAATTTTCTAAACTTCTAATTCAAGTACTTGCCAAAGATTTTTTTTTTAAATGAGAGACTGAAATCCAATTTTCACACAAGCTGTATACGTTCCAACATTTCGTTTTTTTTAACGGTTCCGTTCACTGTGCAAATCTTGTGTTTTATTTCTCTCTCTGCTGAATTCGCATAGCTTAGATCTTTTCTCCTCGTTATTTTCAAAACCCTCCTGCTTGTTTAGACTGTTCGGGACTTTTCTTGATAAACACCGTCTATTCTGGAAATCTTTTCAAACTGCAGTGAAACTTTCTCGTAATTTAAAATCATTATCAATGTAGAGTGTCTTTTACCTCTTCCAATTTTTTTTTCCTTTTCCCAATTGAACCAATATCTTTTTCACAGCAAACATCAACTAGTATTTAGTAAGTTATGTCTTTTTCCATCGCAAACACTTTTTTTATCAGCACTTATTTAGTACGTTACATCTTTTTTCAAACCTTTTAGTCTGATTTTTTTTTTTAAAGAGATCAGATTTAACTTTTTGTTTTAAATGTATCGCATTTTGTTGTGCCTTTTCTTAACCAGTGGTGCTTGAAACCTCACAACAAAATTAATTCTTCACTGTTCTCATCCTAATTTCTGCTCCCCTTTTGTAGAATTTATATTTATTGTTGAATTACAAAATGTCAAATATGGTAATACTGTTTTTTTTTGCCTAACTTCTGTTTTAGAAGCTGATCAAAAACTTTAATCTTTTGCTCTCTAACTTCAATTTTGTGATACAGTATCTCATAAATTAAATTTTTTTTTAAGCTTTAGCTTCTGACGCAGAAAAATCTCTTTACTGAGCTAGAAGCTTTCGCGTCAAGGTTTTACACAAAGGAAAAATGGGGGCGTACTTCCCCAGCTTGCAGCCTCGACACACCCACATAGGCTTCTTTTTTTTTAAAGGCATTACAGTTTCCCTTCTCTGCTCTTTATCTTATTCCTAGACAGACATTCACAAAAGTCTCTTTTCATTCAACAATGTTTATTGTTTAGCTGGCTCTATTCTTGGATCCATACTTCACTTAAGATAATCACTATCAGGTTTTTTTTAAATTTCTTACATATTGATTTACTTCCTCTGTTAATTTTACATGGGCTCGCAGTATCAAGACCACAGCCTTTTCATCTTTAGCTTTCTTTTCCTTCTCCCACCATTCCCGCTGATTTGCTGGCGGGTCCTGGGGGTCCCATCCTGACTTAATCATCTTCTCAATTAGTTTCTTTTGTTTTTCCGCCAGGTGGTGGGTAAGGGACCCGTCTGGTCCCCACTCGAGGTTATTTGCTTTATTGGCCATTCCTGGGTAGGACTAGAACCGTTAGGAATCTACTCTCAGGTCCGCTTTCTACTTAGCGTAACTTGTAGTAGACCGTCTCCTGGTTACTGTCGGGTCACAAGTTCTGCTGTTACACAAACTTATACAATTCTTAAAACGCGTTTAAGCAATTCCCGCAGTGCTCTACGCCTCCTTAACGACTACCTACCACTGTTTTGTCTGTCGGTCTGACCCTGTTCACAGGTTTGGTTTCCGTTGGTCGCTGTGCACCGCCTGGTCTCCGGGGTATATTTTCAAATCACACTACTGGGTCCGGGAGATGTCGCTCGGTATCACAAGTGTGTTCCCTACGCCGACTTAGTTCCTGGCCGTCACGTGGGACAAAAGTCCTCTTAATTCAAGCTCAGGCTAGGCGTTTGAGATATTAGACCGTCTCCTCGTGTCGATCAACCGGTTTCCACCTCCCACACCCTTTGTAATTAAAAATTTTTTATACTCACCCGGGTTTTTCCAAGGGCGCCCAGCGACTCCGGGAAATCCTGTTCGTGATGCCACTGTTAGCGCGAATGTTTTCCTGGAAGAATCACTTGACACTCTGGGTCAGTTCCAACGCCAAAACGGCCTTTATTACGCCGGCGGGAGAGAGCCTCTGGTCCAACTCCAGGCACTCCACTCCACCGAACAAAGAAATTCATCGATATTTATATGTTTTACAATAGTTCATTACAGTTACTCAGCCCACTTCGGCTGGATACAATCCAATCATAATGATTATAGATTACATATAGCTTTAAATGGGCCAATAGAATTAACCCTGGTACATCAAGGGGCTGCATGATCAGTTTGTGACAGTTGGGGGCTGATCCGTAACCGTGAGATGCTCTCCAGGCCCCCTTAACTTCGTTGCTCATGGGTTCTGCCGGTGCCTAGCTCCTTACCTCTATGGTTGCTCGGCACCCTATATGGGGGTCACTGACTTGAGGACATTCCGTACTAGGTACCGCAGTGTTCTATATACTATCTTGTCTCAAGCTGTTGATTCAAGACATCCCTGAGACCAGGCTCTGCAGGTTCAGTGTTCAGTCAGCAGCTTTAGCTAACTTGGGTAAGCCCCCTGGCAGTCGTTTTATATTTGGCTAACATTTTAAACATACATACATACATATATATTTATATATCCAGCAGGTGCCTTTGCCTTCCTACAACGGTTAAGAAAAAATTTTCTGAACATGGAAGCAGGAATTATTAGCATTAAAAGCTACATCAATTATTTAGCTAAATTGGTGTCTTATGGAGGGGGTGGGGGGAGGTGTCTGCTTCCGACTGTGTAGGGATAAGGCCTGCCTTTTCAAATTAGCAGTAGAAACTTTGTTTTGTCAGGCGCGCTTATTTTTAGCAAATTGTGTCCATGTCTGAAAACAGTAATAGAAGCTCATTTGATATTTAGGCCATATATATGTAATCTTTACTTTCACAACAAGAGACTTAAAATCAATGAGTAATGGAAGTGTCCAAAACAAAAGACTTTTATTATCCACTGTATTGTAAATATATTTTACAGTTATAACTGTACCACTGCCATTTTACTCTGCTGAATGCATGTTGTGAAGGGCTCCCTCCCTAAAAGATGCACAGTCTTTACCACACCTCCAACTAAAGGCCTGAGTTTCGGGCCGCGCCTAAAACGGCGCAGCCCGGACCTGGACGCCCGTTTTTCGCGCCAGAAAGCGCGCCTAAAAAAACTTACCTATTCTCCGGCTCCCTGCAGGTCCTCTGGAGCTGGGCGTGGCGCAGCATGAGCTGTAGGGGGCGGAGCCCGGTCCCTGCGCTGAAAACAGTGCCGGGACCTCTGCACATGCGCGCGACCCAGGCGCCCAAAACTGTGGGAGGGGCCCGAAGCATGCAGCTCCTAGCTCTGGCCGAATTGCCTCACTGGGGCTGCGTGAATAAGGCCCCTCCTTCTGACCCGACCCGACCCCCCCCCACTCCTGGACCTCGGCGACTCTCCCCCCCTCCGGACCTCGGCGACTCTCTCCCCCTCCACGACACCTCCGCAACTCTCTTCTGCCCCCCCCCCCGACCTCCGCGATTATTCTTCCCCCCCCCCCCCCCCCCCCCCGCCCGAGACCCGACGCCAACTACCTGTAAATCCAGCCCGAGGTCTTGGGGCCCGGCTGTTCAGCCTCCTTCTCTCCCTCCTTCCCCCTCTCCTTCCCTCCCACCCCCCCTCTCATTCCCTCCCCCCCTCTCTCCTTCCCTCCCCCCTCCTTCCCTCCTCCCTCCCTCCTTCCTCCCCCTCCCTCCTTCCCTCCCCCCTCCCTCCCTCCTGCCCTCCCTCCCTCCTGCCCTCCC